>NC_072828.1:5720000-5997500 GCF_027744805.1 Dunckerocampus dactyliophorus
GGTCTTTGATCGATGATCGACTTTGTAGTCGTATCATCAGACCTGCATCTGCATGTTCTGGACACCACCTGTTGATGAGTAATAAATCTAGTGACAAAGTTGCTAAGTTGGCAACACTGATCCCTCCTACAATGCCTTCTTATTCTCTGGTAGACCAGGTGTGCAGGAGGTGTGTTAAGAAGCAAAGTTACGATGCCATCTACTGTATGGAGTTGACCCGACAAGCTACATTCACAGACAGTCGGGTGATAATGTGTTTATATGTGAACAGGTACGCCAAATCTATTTGTGGCTCCAAACCTATTTGTGAATGAAGCCGGTATCAGAACTCCATAATGATACTGGATTGGATCAGCCCCACCTGGGACTTGATGTGTCGGTCCACATGAGCGGAACCAACTTAAGAGGCGGGTTAATGTCAAGATTTATCAGCGAGTGGCTGGTGGCGTTTGACAGCATTAATGTCCTCTGCCCTCCAGCAGAATGTCACCGAGGACAGTCTCCATTCATCGCGGGCAACACCTCCCTCCATCACCATCTAAAAAGCATCAGTGTCTTTCTCTGTCTCAGCACATATCCCTTCCAATATCACAGTGGTTGGAAATTCTTCCTGGCTGACCTTCAAACGCCACGCTTTAAAGCGCATAAAGACTCTCGACAGACCACCAGGACAATGGACGTCCCTCTTGAGGAACAGACTTAACCATAAAAGATGGAGGAGAGCTAAGCTGTTGCCGTTAATCCCATTACCAAATGAAAACGTCAGGAAGAGCTTGTAAGCAGTTCGATCATGGCTACTCAAAGTCATGCAACTGACGGCATGTTTGCGGATGCACCGCCGTCGCTCGTGCCGCTGAAGCGGCGATGCAGATTAACAAAGCTGTCCTCCCCGAGCTCGGCGGTCGTAGTTCACACAACCGACTTGTCGAGAAATTGACAAGCGCAGATTTCTTATGTCTCTCAGGGAGGAGGCCAGATTGGAAGGTGTGCCACTGGCCTGTGACATAAAACACACACACACACACACACACACACACACACAAAGTGCTCCATTCTAGCTTGGCAACTGAACACTGGCAGCATCTGCTCGTCTTCTGAGCAAAGTCTATTTGTCACCATCATCGTGTGCAGACATGTTTGTGCATTCACTGTCTTGTACGCCATAACAACTTGGCAAGGCCAGGGCTCTGGTGATTAGATAAATCAGAATTTGATGAAAATCAATCTTAAAATCACCTTTAAAAAGGAAAACTGTACACTTTTTTGGAATTTTGCCATTATCCACAAACCTTAGGTGACACATTAACACCACTGCCAAAAGGGAACGCTACATATTGCTGCTGCGTTTTTGTTTTTGAGTTTAGAAAAGTTAACGCTAGGTGTAGTGTTTCTTTCTATGTTGCTATGTGAAATCAATGCACCCAAGGTGAGAGCCAAAAAGAGGTGATGACGCAAGTGCGCACCAATAGATGTCACTGTTAAAGCAGTTTTAAGCCATAAAAACGGTCACAAGATGGCAGAAGTGCATTTGATAAGAGCTCAGCATGAATCAGTTGCATGTATTAACACACTCCACAGCAAGGAGGAAGTGGATGAGCATGGAGGAGTGCAGCGTGCAGAAGGTTACGCATTGTAGGGAAATTTTAACATATGCACACGAGCGCACACACACATGCGCACACCGTGAACACACAGTTTAGTTCCAAATGTGAAAATTGTATAGTTCATGGTGTTATATCATGGTGTTATTTGTGAATAAATTATTATATTGATGTAAAACAACCCTTTTTTGTGTTGTTTATGAATGTGGTACAGTTGTTTAGATATTTGAGCTGTAAAAAAAATTCAAAGTGAAAGTTATGCTTGAAATTTACCTTTTCAGAAAACGCTGTTTTTCTGCCTTTTCTCGTGGGTAACTGATATTTTCCTGCAACTTACCTACTGTATGTTCTACTGCTGATCACTAAAGAATGGGAAAAGGTAGAAATAAACTTTTTTCCCTGATGAAAGATGAGTCTTATCTTTCTTTTGGTAGGTTCCATGTTTATATAGCCATAGAACACAGTATTCCGTGTGCCTTGAAAAATCAGGTCAAAATCGTGAAGATTTTGAAGATGTTGTCTTTTGAAAAATGGCTGGGATGGAATGAGCTAAATAGCTGCCTCTTTTTTTAGCTGTTTTTATATTTTTAGAATGCAGAGAAAAGAGAACCACATGTGTGTTTGTCTCTGGATTGTGGATAATAAGCAAAATTCCACAAGTGCAGTTTTCCTGTAAGGCCTTGTCTAAAAGGTCTCATATTGCGCTTCAATTTCAATTTCACTCTGACGGTTATTCAAAAAATATATGAATTCATAAATTATGCTCATATGTGGTTGAAAACAGCCTAGTATTAATAAAAAAAATATACATATTTAAGCAAATGTTACATAGTTGTGGCCTAAATCAGTGGTTCCCAAACTTTTTTACAATGGCGTACCCCTTCAAACATTTGACCTGAAGCCATGTACTCCCTACTCCTGCACACTTAAAAACACATATCTTTTGGTATTAATTAACTTTTCGGTTTAATTTCGGGTCAAAATTGTGTATTTTGCATGGTCGCATTTTGGATAACGTCTCACATGAGCAATCATCCAACATATATTTTACAAAAATTAACAAAAATAAAAAAATCCCAAGAACATTTCTGTGAGGACAGGGCCTGAAACTCAACTCTGAACCCCCGACGTCACTTCCTGTCCTCACCTTTACACATTTGCAGCAACACACACGAGCAGGAGTCTTATTAATATTTTATTTTCTGTTATTATGTGTACTATATTGGGTAAAAGGAGTGTACAGGTGAGTATAAGGGGATTATTTCATGTCTAGAACACTCTAATAATGTTAAAAACAAAAAATCCTAAACAGGCTTTCTATGTTCTGACTATGACAATATTCCAAGGAATCCAACTTCTTGAAAGATCACTTATCACGGTCTGGTCTGGACCCAATTAAACGCAGTCAATTACTCTATACTATTTTCCATTTTTAAACAGTTTTAAATAAGTGTCAGAGGAGCCGCAATGGTGTATTGGAAGCGTATGGTCCTTTATGCTGGAATTAAGCCATATTGTGTGTGTGCGTGCGCATAGCTTAAAAGCTAACGAGCAGTGTTTGTCTCAGACAGTGTGTTTCTCCAAGACACGCTATTGTCTACTTGATCCACTTTTGACAGGTACCATAAATTCCCGCCACTACCCTTTTCCCCCCCACACGCTTTGAAGCCAGAACGACAGTTCCCACTGTTAAGATGGAATATTTTTCCACTCTGTTTTGGATAAGTAATGCAACATATTTGGTAGAGGTGTAACCATTCGTTTTAATAACGATTCGATTCGTATCACGATTCGTGGTTCCCGATATGATTCAAGGACGATATTGGTTCATTTAGAACGATACGTACGGTCCAAAACGTTTCAGTAACTTTTTAGCCAAAAATTCAACCAGTGTGACTTGGAAATAAATACGTGGATAATGGACAGTCCAGGTGAAGTTTCCTAGATTCCCGTTTTTTGTACGGAAATCTGTTATAAATTATTAATAATGCTAACATTCTTAAGAATAAAATTATCAATGAGTCCAAATAATGAGTTAAAAATGCAATACAAAATCAGGATCACCAATCGGCCAATCAACAGAGGGTGGTATAGCTTGCCATGATGAATTATTCACTTTAAATAGTGCAATCCAAACCTGCACTTTGCACCCAAATTTGAGGGCCATTATGCAAATTCCTCAGAAAATGAATATGGTCGGGTATCTTCAATTAGCTGTAGAAACTTTCTCACGTATACGGGCCGAATGAACATATTATAACTCATGCTTACAGTATATTACACTTAATCACCCACTCACAGTCAGTCACATGTTTGCTGGTACAAAATGATGTCAACTATCCCACATTCTTAATCTCATCACTCCACATTTGTTCTGCCAGCAGTGTGTGTGCCTGTGTATGCGTGTGTGTCAGGCATACACATTGGTGACTGACATGTTTCATGTATGTGCAGATATGTATATGTCTGCGAGTATGTCTGAAAATAGTGGCAGAGTAAGAGATGACAATGAATGAATTGTGCGCGCGAATACAGTGTTTTATACAGCATCGGCAAATTATGCTCTCAAAATGAAGTTATGACGGCCAAATCATGCCATCTATGGGCCAAATACTATCAAAGGTAACTGTTAAGTCTTACCTGTGAAAGGTTATTACCGAGTTGTACAATTCCATGCAGCACATGGATGAGGGATCTTTTCCGCTCCGACTCTTGCCACATCCAATATGGCGGCGACGTTGATGTATTTAGAAAGCCATAAACAGGTTTTCTATGCTCTAACTACTAAAATATTCAGTTTATTAATACTGAATTCTACTTTGCCGCAATTTACTTATAGCAGTCAGGTCCGGAACCAATTAACCGTGATAAACGAGGGATGACTGTATATAAGTAACTTAAGGTGCTTCAAGTTGGTGTTGATACTCACTGGACTATCACGACAAGTGATAACTGGTACTCACATGTATCCTCGGAATCGGTTGAGGTCGTTGTTAGGCTTCTCACACTCAATGACGCTGCTGTACTTGGACGGGTCGAAATCGCAATCCTGCAAAAAGTAGCCGAGAGAAACCTCGTTGTTTGGACCGCACGGTGCACGCGACATGGACAGGAATCAACGTCATCGTCTCACCAAGTCAAAGAAGCTGCGGACCACCTGCCTCTGCTTGAGGTTGGTCTCTCCGTCCAGCGTGGCCGTCTCAATGTGACACAGGCGGTCGGGGTCGCTGGAGCTCAGCAGCAGGACGTCGGCCGGCAGGATCTCGTTGCACCTCAGCCGGATGAAGTCGCCCACCCGCACCTCCTTCCAAAACTTCTCCACGTAGCGGCGCTCCACTCTGACAGAACCACAAAGGACGTAAAAGATGGTCAGCTCAGAGCAGTCAAATGAGCCGTAGTGTTTACACGCACATTGCAATATTTACTATAAATCAGGTGTCCAAACTTTTCCCAGTGAGTGAAAAATGACAAACAACAAAACAGCATAAACATAGTAGAGTAACATTCCAATATAAAATAAGGTAAATAAGGTATAATGGTCGATGGGGAACGGCCGTATAGTCTATCAACATCTTAATTTCATACCACCTTCATGCTTCTGGATCATTTCCTGCTTTCTTTCGATCGACAACTTTTCCCTTTTTTCTTCTCACTTACACTTGGTTTAGGGCCCATGACTACGGTAATTTTAACACAAAGAAAAGTAATGAAATTAAGAAGAGATTTCAATACGTGCAAACTAGTTTAAGGGCGACTAAGATGAGGAAGGGAGCTCACATACAAACATGGACGCGCTGGATAAGTCAGCCAATGAGATAAGAGCGTAGGCGGTGCCCTGATAAGCAGCCAATGAGATGAGAGTGTTGACGGTGCCCCGATAATCAGCTAATGAGAGCGTGAAGCCAGAAGGCGTCACCAAGTGTACTCTGTTAGTCTCTCTGTCACTTGGCGCTTTATGTTATATGGAATTCCTTACGTAATACGATGCGAAAAATTTACATAAATTCTTTACGTTCAGTGGAATTTACGTAACAGGAGATTTACATTATGCGAGGTACTAATGTATTTTAAAAAAAAACGCATCTCAGCTTTGTCATATAGGTGAAAAAGCCTATTATTAGTATCAACGTCACTCTTTGCTCTTTTTTTTGTTTTTTTTAATTTTCCAAATATTTCCTCATAAAATAACATTTGTGTTTATTTCCATATGGGCCGCATGATGGTCTAGTGGTTAGCATGTTGACCAACACAGTAACAGCCTGGAGATCGGGAAGACCTGGGTTCGATTCTCCCCTGGCCAGTTCTCCCCGTGCGTGCGCGGGTTTTCTCCGGGTACTCCGGTTTCCTCCCACATTCCAAAAAATGCATGTTAGGTTAATTGGCGTCTCTAAATTGTCCATAGGTATGGTTGTTTGTCTCTATGTGCTCTGCGATTGGCTGGTGACTAGTCCAGGGTGTACCCAGCAGTAGCTGTCACAAAGCCAACGCAGGGGTTTTCCCCTTTTTAGTCACAGAGGCTCTTCCTACAATAAAATGACTTCATTGTGATGTTCCTCTCGGCTCATAAAGCTACATCATCTACATAAAACAGCCTCAAAAATAGGCCAGAGCTAAAAAGAAATTTCAGTATTAAAAACACCCTCTGAAAAAGATGATATTTCAGCAATAAATTTATGCTTTTACCACGGACCACCGTACTTTAGTATAACTCGCACGAGTCAAAAAATGAGCCATGAAGAGGGGAAAAAACATGTACAGTAAGTATCACTGGACTCAAGGCGCCACTCCTAACAAGATTAAATTCAAAAGAGAAGAAGAGGAAGCCACAGGGAGGGAGCAATGTCTACAACAGGGGTGTCCAAAGTGTGGACTTCTGCTTTTTTTTTTTTTTAAATTATGACAACTAAAAAAACAGCAAAGATTGAAAAATTTGCAGTAATTTTACAAGAATAAAGTCAACATATTGAGAGAAAAAAGTTGTAATCTAATGAGAAAAAAAAGTCTGCATTTTACAAGAATAACGTCGTACAAAGCCTTACACAAAGTTGAACTATTAAACAAAGACATTGTTTTAAAGTTGTAATATGCAAACAAAACAAAACAGCAAATGAATTTGCAATTTTTGGAAAATTACTTTGCAGAAAAAGTTATGATCTTACAAGAATATAGTCAAAACATGATGACAAAGTCATAATCGCAAAAAGGAAATTTACAGGAAAGTTGAAATTGTTGGAAAATTAAAAAAAAAAAAAAAGCAGAAATGGAAAGAAAACACAGCTGTAATTTTACGTGAATAAAGTCAAAATATTGAGAAAAAAATCAGTCCAACGGGGAAAAAAAGACACAATTGTATACTGTAAATATTTTATACGTTTATACAAGTATAAACTCGTAATGTTATGAGGAAAATAATGTCATTTTAGTAGAATAGAGTTGAAATATTATAGAAAAAAAATGTATATTTAATATTATGAGATACAAAATTAAGTTGTAATTTTTGGAAAATTTGGTTGGGGAAAAAGTTATAATATGGGAATAAAGTTAGAAAACATTTATGAAGACTATTTAAGAAGAAAGTGGAAATATTTGGAAATAAAACAGCAAAAATGGGGAGGAAAAGAGCAACGAGTGAAGTTGATAGTAATAATAGGCTTTTCCACCTACAGTACGTATAAGAATTCTTGAAATAAATACAGAATAACCTCTTAGCGTATCTCTACATGTGTTCCTTTAAAAAATACCAAAGTGACCCTTGCATCCCTTCATTTTTCACTATGAGGCCCTCACTGGAAAACCTTTGGACACCCCTGCTTTATACCAACAAGGAGGCGAATGTTTGCCATGGATGCAGTAATCTCATTAACACGTCAACAAAACAAGAGAAGTGTCGATCAATAAAAGACTCCACATGCAAAGGTTCCGATGGCCTTCACACCAAAATGAACCTGCGCTCCAAAAGAGGTGGGGGTATCCGTCCAAATATCAATAACATAGCTACCGGGGTGATATCGCATCAATGCTAGCATGATTAGGTCGACATATTTTCAGTTTCCCCTCTATACACTAGGTCCCCAACTTACAAACACAATTGGTTCCAGACGACCGTTCTTAAGTCGAATTGTTCTTAAGTCGGGGAAAAGGTAATATTACCAATGATATAGGTACTACATGTATGTGTATACATATACAGTATATGTGTATGTATGTAAATATGAGTTGGGATGCAGTAGTAATATTAAACGAGGATAATTAATGAAAAAAAACAATAATAATAAAAATTATATAATAATATGTAATGATAAATGTTATTTACCTTTGAAGAGGAGTGGTCGAGCATACGTCGTTGTGGTGGAGGAGGAGGAGTTATTGAAAAAGGACAAATTGTCGTCGTCGTTAGACTCTTCTAAAAGAGGTAGTGTTCTGTGGGTGGTGTAGAATTAAGCAGGCCTATTAACTCTTCATAAACTTTAATCACACGCTCTGTCCGGGTTGTTTCATACAGCTACAATTTAGCTTTCTCTCGCCAGCGTTTTACTCAACCTGTTGGTCCCATCAGCAGTGTCACAGTGCCCTCTACTGGTCAAGCATGTAGCAGTATAAATACTGATGGAGCGCCTACAAGGCAAAATAAAATAAAATATAGACCAGTTGGCTTGTGTTCGTATCCGCGAATGTTCGCAAGTCGGATGTTCGTAAGTTGGGGACCTAGTGTATTTACTTTCACAAATATGTGTTTCTTTGTTGTGTTGTTCAAACACGCTTCGTGCACAAAAAGAGAGGGATATCATATATGTCATACGACATAATACCATAATACCATAATACGTGGAAAAAAAAATAGAATGTTCTCCTTGAGGGGCCCTGACAGCATGTTTTCGCAAGGACGTTATTCTCATGGGGCAGCATTGGTGTGATATTGTTTTACAAAGTCACAGCTTACCGTGGTGAAAAAAATAATAATTTTTTTTCCAGTTTTTCTCATCTTCTCTGCTGCAGCCAAATGAGTGCGACAGGAAGAGCTGCACTTCACTGGTCTGTGTGTTTTTGTGTGTGTGTGTGTGTATGTGTATGTGTGCATGTGTGTGTGGTGGGGGCACCATTTGGCCCACCACAAATAGATTTGGTGCTACATGTTAACCTTCGCTCATAAACGCTCAGCAATCCCTTGTTTATCGCTGTTAATTCGTTGCGACCATAAGAAGTGAATTTTTGTAGTTAGTAGCATAGAAAATCTGTTTACAACCTTCTAAATATGCTTTTTAACATTATCAGAGCCCTTTAGACATGAACTAACACGCCTGTAGTCACCTTTACACTCCTAATACCCAATACAGTAGACATAATTTCAAAAATTGCCATTTAAGACATAAATAATACTTGTACTGTGTGTGTTGGACAGGAAGTGACGTCGGGGTTTCAGTGAGTTTTAGCTTGGCATGTGTTACAGCAGTAACAGTAGTCCGTGTTTAGGGATTATTGTGCCTGTGCCTGAGATAATTCAAAGATGCAATCAATGCCTGTTCCACCGATCAAGTCTGATGCTTGTGTGGCTCACCCAACATAACAGTAACATTACTGACACCTAGTGATCAGTGTAGAGTACTACATATCATCACAATGTCTTTAAATGCATCTTCTCAATGCCTTATATTTATATTGTACTTCATTAAGCCATTTTTATGCTTGAAAATGTTTCATTTAGGTAAAGATTATGTCAAATTTGCCTAAATATACATATTTTTCATTAATAGGCCATATTCAACCACAAAACAGCATGATTTATTGTTCAGTATATTTCAGAAAAAACGTGAAGTGGTGAGGGACGACTGTATAACGTTTTTTGTATCCTTTTTACAAAATGATAAATTAGATGAGGTCATCGAAACGAGAGGTTCCCAACCACCGTGGCAAACTTTTTAGCCACAATGAGAGGGGAAAAAAAAGACACTTGGAAAAAAAATTACTTTGTAAATAACTACATCAAATTTTATGTAAATGCATATCAATTTTGGAATAAGGGCTTTTATTTTATTAAAAATAATATACAATTAGAAATCCCACAGCTTTTGCATGTTTGTGTGGTACTGTTGCACTGTCTTTCGGCAAGTGGCGACCCATCCCACTTGGACTTTTTTTGAACGCACCATGTGCAAACATTCTCCCACGCTGCACAGATAGACTTATGCTGTATTTATCCCGTTCTTCGTTCACCTCCAAATGCTGATACTATGTGGGAATGCATAAAGATAAGGTTTGATGACGTTATGTAGTGCTAATATGCATATTTGTTTGATTCTAAACCTCAACTTCATTCATGCTCACACACTGCCTGTCACCAACACATGAACAATGTCATTTTGTGCTTTAAATTTGATGTTGGGCCTGTTTTATTCACAATACATAATAAGTAAATAGCATTAGATTGCTATAATGTAAGACCCCCGCTCCTTGGTCCGGCAGAGGCTTGTGACACCACTCCTCCCTCGCAATCCACCATCACAAATAGATCATAGTCCTGTGGGAAACAGTGAAAGTCCAAGTAAAACACATCAATATTGGCTATCCTGGCCCTGTATTTACTTGGTATCGGATGTGTACCAACATTTGGAGTATCGTCCAACTCTGCCAGTGAGAGGTTGTCTGGTTCAGGAGGATTCAACAAGTGTTTCTGTAAACTCCACCAGATCTGACGTTTACTCTGAGTCAGCCAACTTTGTAAATATTAGTACTTCAGATACAAGTTGGACGGAACTTCGTAGGCGGGCCACGTACAGCATCGGAAAATGAAACATCGAAAACAAAAAACAAACAAGAAAGACGCTCAGGCCTGAGGACACAAAACAAGAGGGAGAATGGTCGAAGTCACACGCTGCAGAATCAATTCAATCATGGCCGACCCTGACGGAGCGACTCGGGTCAGGACTGAAGGCTAAAATAGCGGCGCCGCCGAAACACTGAGCCTTTTGACGAGCGTGAATTATGCTCTGTGCGTGGAACCACAGCCAGCCTTTTCATTAGGAGAGAAAACAGAGGTGGAGGGGCAACAGGTTGGCAGTGAGAGACCACAGTGACCTCTTACACCCTCACGCTGGACTCTTTATTAGGTACACCTGCCATGTACAATTGTAAATCATGTGAGATAAACACAAACATGACTTTCCAGTCATCAACCAATCTAGGGAAGGGCTTAATCAACAACTATCTTAAAGCCATTGAAGCAGCATGGAGCGCAATACTTGCTGTCAACCAGCAGAGGCGCTGTTGATTCTGTCACAACCCTGCAAACATAAGAACCACTACGGGAACACCAAAGCTAGTCTAACCAATATAAGTGCATACAGTGTTTTCCGTGCATTCGTTTCTTGTGGTGGTTCGCCACAAATACATTTGGACAACCGCAAATAGATTTGGAGCTACCTGTTCGCACATAAACACATTATAATAGGACTGTCAATGGAGCTTGCTGTTCCAACTCTTTACAGTAGATGGCATTGTAGCTCTGCTTCTTAACACACCTCATATACACCTGGTCTGCCAGAGAATAAGACGAAGCAGGAGGGATCAGCCAACGTATGTATGTAGATTCTGTTTTTCAAAAAAAAGCAATGTGCGACAAATGTGAGTTTTGTGAGTACAGAAAACACTCACCACTTTGCACTTCAAATTTCACGGCTCTGCTCTGTCACGGGTTTTCTATAAATATATTAATTAATAAATCATGCTGTTTTGTGGTTGAATATGGCCTATTATTAGCCTAAAAACACGCATGTTTAAGCAAATTTTATGTAGTTTTTTGCCTAAATTAAGCATTTTTGCAGCATAAAAATGGCTAAAAAAGTAAAATAGAAAATATAAGGCATTCAGAAGATACATTCAAAGATGTTATGATGATATGTAGGTGTCAATAATGTTACTGTAATGTTCAATGAGACGAACAAGCACCAGACCTGATCGACGGAACAACAGGATTTGTAAAATAAACAACAACAACAACAACAATCCCTAACACGAGAAACTGCTTGAGGATGTAACTCAACTCTGAACCTCGATGTTAAGTCCTGTCCGCCCGCCACTCAGCTCCCCTAGCACTGCAACACATTTACAGCAACACTACTACATTGGGTAATTGGAGTGTAAAGATGACTACAGGGGTGTTACTTCATGTCTAGAGGGCTCTAATAATGTTTTTTTTTTAAAAAGGTATTTAGAGGGTCATAAACAGGTTTTCTATGCTCCAACTCCAAAAATATTCTATTTATAAATAAGGAAACCTGCTTGGCGGAAATTAATTTATCACTTCAAATATATTGTATGTATGTATTTACAGTTATATTGTTTACAATCTCAAGTAAAATGTTATTTGACACAGGAGGGCTTTGAAAGATTTGAATGAGCCAATAGTAGTTTTTGGTTTTCTTTACTTTTGTACCGTTTATTTTGTTCAAACAATTGTACGTAATAAAAGGAACCTCCATTAATTAACAGTCTAGTCGCCTTTGGTGTATTTTCAGTAAAAGCGGTTGTTTATTGTTTGCATTGTGTAGCAGCGGTGTGTATATGTCACATATTACTCAGACTGAGCTATTTTCATGGCCATCTGGCTTGCGGGAATCATGTAAACTCACTAACTTGAGGGTTTGTCAACAAGTGGATTTGTTAAGTTGGAAGGAAGCAGCTGGATGAGGACTCGTGGAAGCCACTTTGTTGTGTGTAAAGTAAAAAGTTGTGTTTCAGTGTGTCCCAGCCTGCAAAATTGAGGCAATTGGCAAGACCTGCAGGGTCCAGCAAAGAGTGAGAGTTCATTGTGCCTCTCATTCATCCAGGTCATTGTATTCTCAGGGCATTCAATCCATCACAACTAGACTGTTCAGGTTGCCTTACAAGACGTTTTGCCTCTCATCCGAGCAGGCTTCATCAGTTCATGCTCGAAGACTAGGTGGGACATACACCAGTCAGACTCGATAGGACAGCTCTAGTCTGAGAGTGTGGAGTGAGTCCTTTCGGCAGGAACAAAAGGACAGCATTGTATGTGGAAGGAACTTTATACAGACAAAACCACAGTTGTTGAGTCACCAGTATCCCCTATGGGGACCAACCTCTACATGGAGGACATGGAAACGACGGCTCTGAACCCCTTTAAAGAAACAGCACCAAGTCACTGGTACAGATATGTAGATGAGATGACACAAGGGTCAAGATTAGAAGCCAGGTAGTGCTAGCCTTCACCGAGCACATTTAATCAGTTCACACGTGAGCCATGTTCGACCAATACCTACTTTTTGATTGACACCACCCACTGGAACACAAACTGGGCATTATCATAACCCTACAACACAGAGCTGATAATGTTCCCACCAGCCCACAGGCCAAAGAGAAAGAGCATAAGCACCTGAGTAGGCCTGTCACGATATTTGATTAATCGAAAGATCGATAAAAACAAAGTTGATAATTTTGCCAGCCTCGATAAATTGACATGTGCATGCAAGCGTGTTTACCTCGTCCCAGTCTACCACACAGGCTGGATGACAAGAGGGTTCACTCTGTATCGGTCTGTGTGCGTTGGTGTGACAGTGGAATGAACAGAGAAAGCAAACCCTCCTCTGAACTATTCAGCCTCTTTGTCCCAGTACGTGCAGGCGGGGTACAAGTGAGTGTATACACAGTGTGCTAGCAGTTAGCAAGCATACACTAACATGAATGAAGGCACAAAAGCGATGGTTTCTAAGGCAAATGCCACAGCTCCAGTTTGGGAATATTTCGGTTTTATATTGTATTAAGCTTACTCAGGCATATGGTCGGCAAAGTAAATATAAACAAAATAGTGCAAAATGGTGCACACTCAGTGTTGTTCGCTAAATGTTAAGCCTTCCTGTCAAGGAATAATACCCTATGGTCGTTATTTATTCAAGTACAATTTTGTTTACAGAGACTTGATACTCCATTTTATTTATTGTATTTATTATGTGTACTTTTCATTGGAGTGTTTTTTTTTTCTTAACAGAGACAGAGTACATTTTTTTTGTGGTTATGATTGTGATTTTTATTTTGGTGAAACTTTTGCTAAAAGACAGTCAATTTTATTTCAATTTGTCTTCTTTCTTGTTTAATTTATTATGTTTATTTTATTTAAAAGCTCTCGACATTCCAATACTCTTGAGAAATTAAAGTTTGCTTTTGATACGATGTACTCGCATTTTTATGCCATATAATTAATGAAAAAATTGTTTCAAAAATGTGCTCCATAACATCAATTATCAACAATAATTTATCGACCAGCATAATTTTCTTATAGTGACAGGGATGCCCTCAAAACCTGTAGTTACCCCAACTGGTCAAACGTACGACACCACCTTTCTTTCACATACAATGCTGCCATTTCATCTCTTCCACACGGAAACATTCCTGCGATTTTTTTTTTTGGCGGGTTGAAAATAATTTGCATCTATTCTGTGGATTACTAAATAGCTGCATCCTGACGGGAACGGCTTACTGGGTGAAAACGATGTAATACACGAGACACATCTACATGTGGCGCTGTAAACTTACTTCTACGAGTCATTTTGGAAAAAAGGCAACAAAATATCAGGAGGATGTCGACTGGGGTGAGTCATGTCCGTGAAAATATTCGGATATTATGTTGGCGACAGGGTGGCCGACGGATTGGTGACATTGTTTCTGAAAAGCGGCGTTTTCAGATTTTCCCACTCTGGAAGCAGTTTTCAAAAAATACCGTCTCATGGCACCCATAACACTGTTTCCGTGTGGAGGAGAGGCTGAAATAAACAAAATACTTTGCCGTTTTGACCGAACAACCTTTCCGTGTGGATAGCCCCTCAGTCATTTCGCCACGAACAAGCCACCTCGTTTCAGGTGGGTCCATGACCATCATTACTGTCATCTTCTGCTATGATAGCATGTAGCACCACCCCAGGATTCAAGGACGTTGTGCAGGTGCAATCAATAAAGTCTTTTAATTCAGGGAAAAAGAGGGCGACTCGCAAGGCGCAGAAGTCCACACAAATGTGTGTCACAAAATACAAAAAGGCAGGAATGCAAAGACTGGATGTATAGCCCAGCTAAACGCTGACCAAAATGCAATAAACAAGCAGACAGGAAACGTCCATGGCAAATACTGCAAATCCACACAACAGCAAACAATAATGAGGCAACTAGCAGAGAGTCCCAACTAAACTAAATAGTAGCCCGATTAACAATTACCAACAGGTGCTTCTGCCAGCCCTTACCAGCAGGAGCAAAGTTCCTGCGCATGATCCCAAAACAGGAAAGAGAAAACCAAATTAAGAGCACCAAATAGGAAACAATGTAAAAACAAAGGAAAACTGAAGTCCAACATGTCATGTGGAACATGACAATTACATCTGAATAGGATGCTCACAAAGGTGATAGCACCCAAACGACCATCGTTGGTGGGCGCAGGGCCCACTCCATTGTGCGATCGTCAATTTACACCACTAAAGAGCCAACCGTACCTGTCTGGACCTGCCTCCTCCTTTAGAGGACAAATAGATTGGCTCTTGTACCCAGCTTCCAGACAAGAGCTGTCCTATCTAGTCTGACTGGTGTGTGTCCCATCTAGTCTTTGAGCATGAACTGATGAAGCCTGCTCGCATGAGAGGCGAAACGTCTTCTAAGACAACCTGAACAGTCCAGTTGGGATTGATTGAGTGCCTTGTGAGAGTCCAATGCAAAGAAGTTGACAAAAGTGCCAAGTAAAAAGAACGCCTTTGTTAACGGAGTTCAACATGTGCTTACCTGCTGTACACCAGACAATCCATGTGATTGATCTCCTTGTCGGACCTGTGTCTCCTGTAGTCCTCCCACAGGTCCTTGATTGCAGTGACGGACAGGATGAAGACGACCGGGGCCAGGGCTAGTTCGGGCTGGAAGGCGTTGACAACCGGGACAAAATTGAGCAAGGCGATGAAGACAAAGTAGACGTTGGCAAAGCGGTGAAACTGCTCGAAGAGGTTCTTGGGCAGGAAGGAGAGCAGGGTGTACTTGGTGGTCTTGATCTTGTTGTCAGCGTAGTGTCGGTTCGGGTTCTCCTCCCCCTTGGCGTGCTCGTAGAGAATGTTAGAGTGCACGGTTCTGGTTTTGTACTCTTTGCTTTTCTTCTTCCTCGGCCTCTTGACTTTGGAAGCCACTCCGCTCGCCATGGCCAACAACTTGTGACTTCTTCGCCAACTTTTCCTCGCACGCTAACAACAGCTCAAGCTAGCGGCTAAGTTATCATCTTTACAACGCTTCGTCGGCTTCGTTTGGACACGCACACATCTCCTTTTCATCCATGTTGACGCCTCTTCTTCGCGGCCGGAGGAAAAGTTGAGCGTGTTAGGGCTTCTCCCTTTTTTCCTTCTACTTCTGGAAGGATGCTGAGAAGGTGGGGAGGCACGCGTTGGGATCGGGCCGCCCAGCTAGTCGATCTATAAACAACATGGATTCAACCGCCTTGCATAGCTTTTGCTCTAGGTTAACGTGTGTGGATCAGCAAAGGCGCGCAGCCTGTGCACACCCGGGAGCTACTTAAACGGGTTAGAGGTCTCACTCCGATGGAAATGTGAGAGCCAAGCTCCTCCTCCTTGAGCCCATCCTGGCTGCTCCCGAGCCTCCAAAGTGCCACGCGGTGTTACTGGAGTCCACTGTCCGCTAGGGGTGGCGGATGGAGTTGGGCGGGTCGATCCAAACATCGATATGATATTGTAGATACCAGCGTAGTATTGATATCGGTTATCCACGCTTGTTTACGCAAATATCTTTTTGTTCAAATATATTGTTATATTGTTTGCATAATAAATAGAACATAATCTGTTACAGGATCCAGCTATGGTCATCATTTCACTCAGCCTTTCACTCTTGAGAACACATTTACAGCAACACACACCAGTAAGACTCTTATTTATGTCTTAAATGTCTTATTTTCTGTTATGTTTACTCTATTGGGTAACAATAGAGTACAGGTGACTATAGGGTTATTATTTCATGTCTTTGCTATAACTACGTCAGTATTCCATTTATAAATAAGGAATTCTACTGAAATCCTACTTGGCGGAAATTCACTCATCACATTCGGGTCTGGAACTGGAGACATTAATGAGGGATTACAGTATGGGACACACTGGCAAGAAGTAAGGACAAAGTTTGGATATAGTTTTAGGGCAGGGGTGTCTTAAGTGTGGCCTGGGGGCGATTTGCAGTCCGTGGATGTTTTTTTTATTTAAACAAGAAATGGAAAAAAAAACAGCAAATGTGGAAAAAAAACAGTAATTTTATGAGATTATGTAGAAATATTAGGAGGAAAAAAATCATAATACTACAAGAAAAAAATGCAATTTTATGAGAATAAAGTCGTAATATTATGAAGGGAAAAAAAATTTCAATCAAAAATAAATACATTTAAAAAATTAATTGAAATAAATGTGGAAATATGAACTAAATATAAATTATTTTCTACAGATGTCAAAACAAAAATTAAAGTTGCAATTTTTTAAATATTTGTAATATTACGACAATAACATAACAAATATTATGGGAATAAAGTCATAACATTACGAGACAAAGAACATGTCAACGAGGAAATTGTTGTAAAATGAAAAAAAAACAAAGAAATGGAAAAATGACCAAAAAAAAAGTGTAATAAAGGAAAAAAAAGTTCACACTAACAATATGCTTTTGCAGGCTGTTTTTCTTGAAATACAATGCACTTCTTAGCATTTCTACATGGCTGCTTTAGAAAATGTAAAATATCAAAGTGACACATCCTTTGATTTTTCAGCCTGCGGCCCTCAATGGAAAAAGTTTGGACACCCCTGTTTTAGGGCATTTTGCCACCTTTCAGGCGTACGAGAGGTGGGCGTCTATGACAAAGCGAACATTCTGGGAACCCAAAGCCGACCCATGGCTACCTTTCACATCCAAAACAATGTTTTTAGCTATTTGAGGTATTTCCCATCCAATATGCAGCCCCGTGTTGTAACAGCAGCCTGGTGCTGTTGGAAGGCGTCCCAAAAAGAAAACGCCTGGAAGAAATGAAATAAAAACGGTGACTCAAAGCATTCAAGTCATCATGAGTGTGACCACGTAGTTAGCAGCTTTTCCAAAAGGACATCAATCAAATGTCAACCCAAAAGGAGAGCATCAATACCTCTTGACTAAATAATAATCATACAAATAACAATAATAATGCTTGACGGGACTGGATTGACAAGAATCTCAAATATCCTGTGATGGCTGGAAACTCATCCACTTTTTTGATTCAATTCCAAGGAGGAATCTTCTCAACTGGATGTCCAAACCTGGACCACGTGACTGTGTAGATACTCAGGACTCTTGTTTGTTGAAGACGTTTCATCTTTGGTTCAAAAGGCTTCTAAACTATTAAGTGTGGGTCCTACCTGTCCATGTCCCTGCTGGGGGTGGTCACAATGGGGTTGTTGTTGCCGGTTGTGGCTGGTGACGGCTCCGTCCTGCATAATAATAGGTGGTTCACCTACCTGGGGGCACAAGGGCTCGTTAGTGGTCACGCGTCTCGTGGAGTGAGACGATCTTTGGGGGTTCACTTTGAGTTTGGGTTTATTTGAGGCTATTTACACAGTAAAGCTGTGACGACTCTGAACTATATCCAAGTTTACTCTCGACAGTATTGTCCAGGGGTGTCCAAATGGCTCCGGGCAAATTCTAAAAATATAACTTAACAAGAAAACTAAAAAAACAACAACAGCAAAAATGGAAAATCATCAGTAATTTTACAAGAATAAAGTCAAAACATTCAGAGAAAAACGTTGTAATCTAAAAAAAAAAAAAAATTCAGTTCTACAAGAATAATGTAGAATTACATCATTTTAATAGCATGAAGTTGTATTAAAGAACAAAGGTGCTTTTTTGAAGCTGTAATATTATGAGAAGCAATCAAAACATCAAAGTTGCCATTTTTGGAAAATTAGTCTGTGGAAAAAGTTATAATGTCACAAGATAGATAAATAGATACTTTATTCATCTCCAAGAGAAATTCACATTTCCAGCAGCTCTGCAAAAATGTCAGAATAAACACACACTTAAAAATAAAACAAACAAAGCAAGATAGAAGAGATAGGAAAAATAAGAAAATAGAATAAAAACAAATCTATAATAAATATAAATATTAATCATGAATCAACAAATAATATATAAATAAGTAAATATAGGACATAACACTTCAAATTCATCCATCCATCCACCTTCTATGCCGCTGGAGCCTATCCCAACTGACTTTGGGGGGTACACCCTGGACTGGTGGCCAGCCAATGGCAGGGTACATATAGACAAACAACCATTCACACTCACATTCATACCTATGGACAATTTAGAGTCACCAATTAACCTAACATGCATGTTTTTGGAATGTGGGAGGAAACCGGAGTACCCGGAGAAAACCCACACACACACGGGGAGAACATGCAAACTCCACACAGAGATGCCCAACGGAGATTTGACCCCAGATCTTTCAGATTTCCTGACTGTGTGGCCAACATGCTAACCACTAGTCCCCTGTGCGGCCCCACTTCACATTCATAGTGCAATAATTGGTAGGTAATTAAGATATTTACTGGTGATGTCCGATCAATCGGCCCACCGATAAGGACAAGAAAAAAGTTGAAATAGTTGGAAAATTAAAAAAAAAAAAACAACAGAAAGAAAAAAGCAGCTGTAATTTTACAAAAATAAAGTCAAATATTAAAGGGGACCTATTATACAAATTTTCGGGTCTTTGTATTGAGTTCTGGACTCCTATCGAGCAGCTACACACGATAACCCGCACAGAAAGCTTTCGAGATCTTTGAGACGCTGCACCTCTTCCTGCAGTGTTTCCTGCCTCCCGCCCAAACAGTCTGTGTAATTTACTCCACACCCCCCCACCCCCTCTCCAGGTACACCTCCCGCCGAGCCCACTCGAGTCACACTCCCAAGCGCTCCCGAGGACTACTTACACAAAATTACTTATTACTTACACAAAATAAACACAGTTAGGTCACTGATAAATTCTTACTTACAGGTTGCTCTTCTGACTCTTCAACACGACCAAGTAACGTTGGAAAGGAGTCGGACTTCAGCAACAGTTTGACGGATAGTCCAGCTTCGTACTGGCCCTTGTTCACAAAACAGGTGAACAGTGCCGTTGACAGATGAGCATATTTTTCTCTTGCTGTCAGCAACTCCCAGCAACCACTTCTGCCTGATGCTTGCTTCTTTAGGCACACCCCAACAAACATTTCCTGGGAGCCATACATGCTAACACGGTGAACAGAGCAGAGCGAACCAGAGCAGGGGGAGGGCAGGCCTACAATGTTTGCCTGGGCATGCCCATATAAGGAAGTCTGGCGTGCATTGACGTCAATGGAACTCAGTGTTAAAAAAAAAACACAGCGTGCAGAGCCGTTCAAAACTGCTTTCAGGTCTCACTTCCAAATGCGCAAACCACATTATCTGACGTGTTGGAATCGTTTAACGTGAGAATGCAACATTGTAACAACATTTATAAGTCAGAAAAGAGGAAAAGCATAATCGGTCCCCTAAGATAAAAAAAAAAGTTGTATGTTAATGAGAAAAAAAGGTGCAATTTTACAAAAATAGCGTAAGAAAAATAATGTCATTTTAGTCGCATAAAGTTTAAATATTAAAGAAAAAAACATTTTTTTAAGTTTTTAACAAACCAAACAACAAATAAAGTTGTAATTTTTTGGAAAATTAGGCTGCGGCAACACTTCTAATGTTACAGGAAGAAAGTCAAAATATTATGGAAATAAAGTCATATTCATGAGGAAAACATTTACAAGAAGAAAGTTGAAATAGTTGGAAAAAAAAACAACAGCAGAAAGAGAAAAAACAGCTTCAATTTTCCGAGAATAAAGTCTAAGTGTTAAGAGAAAAAAGCTGTATTCTAACAAGGAAAAAAGCTATTTTACAAGAATAATGTTGTAATGTTATGAGAAAAAAAATTCATTTTAGTAGCATATGGTTGAAATATTCAAGAAAAAAATTGTAATTTTTGGAAAATTAGACTCTGGAAAAAGTTATACTGTTACAAAAATAAACAGTTTTACTTGAATAAAGTTAAAATATTACAAGAAAAAAGCAGTATTGTGATGAGAAAAAAACAAGAATAACGTTTTAATTATGAAAAAAAACGTCATTTAGGTCGTTATAAAAAGTTACAATGTGACAGGAATAAAGTCAAAATATTATTAAAGTCATAATTATGAGGAAAAAATTTCCAAGAAGGAATTGGAATAGTTGGGGGGAAAAAAGAGGGCAGAAATAGAAAAAAACAGCTGTAATTTTATGAGAATAAAGTGAAAATATTAAGAGAAAAATGAATGTCATTTTATTTTTTAATTCATAATGTGATGAGAAACAAACTAAAAATAAAGTAGGCATTTTTAGAAAATTTGTTTGGGGAAAAAGCTAGAATATTATGGAAATCAAGTCAAAACATAATGGCATAAAGTCATGACATTCGAGAAGAAAATTTAAGAAGATTATTTATGAACACTGCAATTGGCTGGCGACCAGTCCAGGGTGTACCCCGCCTCTCACCCGAAGGCAGCTGGGATAGGCTCCAGCATACCCCGTGACCCTAATGAGGGTAACCGCATAGAAAATGGATGGATGGAAGGATTTATGAACAAGGTCAAAATACTTTGAAAATGTAAGAAAAACAACAACAAAAGTGAATATAATAGGCTTTTTCACATACAGTATCACAAAGCTGAGATTATGTTTTTTCTTGAAATATTGTATATATAACTTCTTAGCATATGTTTAGAAAATATCAAAGTGGCAAAACTACATCCTTTCATGATTCTCTTTGTGGCCCTCGCTGGAAAAATGTTTGGACCCCTCTGGTATTTTCCCTTGACAAGATTATACTGTCATAAAAACCGCTGTGCAGCCCCGTTTCCCTTGGAAAGTGATCATGTTGTGCGTCACAAAGTCACAGTACATGCTGGAATTCATCTTTCCCAGCAGCCGGCAGCACTCGTGCACGCTACCACCACCATCCTTGACGGTTGGCAAGACACAAGGATCTTGCTACTCACTCGTGTTGCCAGATATTTACACACTAATGTCTGTAATAGTAAACTCCTCCCACTGTATACACCAACAACTTTAAGCATCCTCTGCAAGCATACCTCCCAACTACAAACAACACAAATGAGGTCAATTGCTATCTTAGGGGAAAATGATATGATCTATTCATCCGTGTCCATTTATAATCCACATTAAATGATGTTAGCATAGACTGGTAGAAGGAATAGCGCTCACAGTGTCACACAGCCTGACCTTGATGTGCCAGTTAACATAAAAACCGGAGCAGAGAAATTGCTTGGAGGTGATGAAACGAGCTCTGGCTCAATAAAATTCCTGTTATGGAGATTCATCTCTGACTGTAATGACGCAGCTAAATGAGGATGAGGCATATTTTTCATTTTGAAATTAAAATCTGAATGTAATATTATAGCACAGAAGTCCCATAGTCTGGACCATTTTAGGGCGTGCCAAAAAGGTCAAGACCCCCAAAACTGACAATTTTTTTTAGCCACGTTATTACTGCTGATGTTATTGATTGTTGAAGCTGTGTGTGCTCATAGAGACCCCCAGTGTCCAAGAGAAGAACTGCAGCACGGTGCTTAGACGAGCTGCTTTTGTTTGGCATTGTTTTATTGCAGGAGTGTCTCAAATTTTTCCAGAGAGGGCCATATAATGAAAAATGAAAGGACGCAAGGGCCACTTTGATATTTTGTAAAGCAACATGTGTTCATATGGCAAGAAGTTATAGATATTTCCAGAAAAAACTGCATACCGGCTTTGCGATATACAGTAGGTGGAAAAGCCTACAGTATTAGGATCAACTTCACGCTCTGCTCTTTTTTTCTCATTTTTGCTTTAGTTTTCCAAATATTTCACCTTCTTCTTAAATCTTAATTTTCACAAATTTCATTTTCACAATATTATGACTTTATTCCCGAAATATTTTGACTTTATTACTTTACTTTTCCCCGAACCTAATTTTCTAAAAATGACAACTTTATTTGATTTTGTTTGTTTCTCATAATATTAACAATATATATGTATTAAATTTTATTTAACATTTCAACTCTATGCTACTAAAATGACATTTTCTCATGATATTATGGGTTTACTCTCGTTAAATTGAGACTTTTTTCACGATAGAGTATGACTTTTTTCTCATAACATTTTGACTTTATTCTCGTAGAATAACAGCTGTAATTCTTCTTGCAAATTTCCTTTTTGTATTTATGACTTTATTCCCATAACATTTTGACTTTATTCTTGTACTTTATAACTTTTTACATTATAACTTTAGTCATTGTCTTGTTTGTTTCTCATGTTACGCTATTTAAAAAAATAGCATCTTTTTTCTTCAACATTTAAACGTTAAGCTGCTTTTTCTTGTTAAATTATACTTTTACAATGTGCCGCGGGGCAATAGAATTTGCGGGGCCGTAAAAAGCATATATACGTACATCTATTACATATCTAAATATTTATATATAATAATATATGTTATTATTAATTTATAATAATATATATTATATAATTTATATATTTATTTATTTATTAAGACATTGTGCAAGTAGTACCTGACATTGCATACCCAGTTGGGGGGGGTGAGTGTCGCGGTGCATGCTGGGATAATATAGCTTGGCAAGATGGCAGAGGAGAGTGTGTTGCTGTGATTTCTACAGTGAAACTATCTTGACCGTTCCGTCAGTTTTTCCATTTTTATTTTATCGCTGGATTTTTATTTGTAAACAAGCGGGCTTGTGTTTTTAAAACAAAACTCGACACAAAGAGTTAAACAGTGAGTGGACGGCATGCCGCTAAGCAAGATCTGTTTTTGCAGCGTCACGGACACACAGGTGTCATTATTTCGTAAATCTAATTGAAATCACTGCATGTAACAGTATGCGTGTGTGCGTGTGCGTGTGAGTGAAATAATGTGACTTTTTATCGTGTTTGTGCAAAATTAATATGAGTGAGTCCACTTTTAAAATGTCAAGTTAGCTTAGTGACGTCACCGTGTTGCTGTGGTGTGTTCAAGATCAGAATGTGTTGCTACGTGTTTGTTCTGTGATGTTGATTAATTAAAAATGTTTTTCAAAACACCAACTAGACGTGCTTGGCTCTATATATTAAAGATTTACTTTATTTTCTGTTGTTGACTAATTACAGGTCAGTTAGGATAATCCATAATGCCACTTACAGAGAACATACCAACCCTTTATTACTAAATTGTTGACCTGGTAACTTAAAACACTTACAGACACAAACAATGCTGAAAACCTTTTCTGTATGTGGAATCAAATTATGGAACGGACTGAGTAAAAAACTGAAACGATGCACTAAAATGACCCATTTCAAGGAACAGTACAAGTAGTTGACGTTAACAAAGTGTAAGGAAGAAGAATCCTGAACCACAGCGAAATACCTGTACAATGACAACTGCACTTACTCCTACTTCTCCATTTCTTATAGGACTATCCGAAATATTACATTGTACTCACTCATCATCCAACAATGTATGTGTCAACTATTAACTTCTTCATTGTTTATTATTATCCTGCCCCAAGTGGAAGAGTTTAGGTACCATGCGGTCTTGTTCACGAGTGAGGGAAGGATGGAACGCGAGATCGACAAGCGAATTGGTGCGGCGTCTGCAGTGATGCGGACTCTACATCGGTCTGTTGCGGTGAAGAGAGAGCTGAGCCAAAAGGCAAAGCTCTCAATTTACCGGTTGATCTACCGTCCTACCCTCACCTATGGTCATGTGCTTTGGGTAATGACCGAAAGGACAAGATCGCGGGTACAAGCGGCCGAAATGAGTTTTCTCTGTAGGGTGGCTGGGCTCTCCATTAGAGATAAGGTGAGAAGCACTGTCATCCGGGAGATACTCAGAGTAGAACCGCTACTCCTCCGCATTGAGAGGAGCCAGATGAGGTGGCTTGGGCATCTGGTCAGGATGCCTCCCGGACGCCTCCCTGGGGAGGTGTTCAGGGCAAGTCTGACCGGTAGAAGGCCTCGGGGAAGACCCAGGACACGTTGGAGAGACTATGTTTCCCAACTGGCCTGGGAACGCCTCGGGATCCGCCGGGAGTTGCTGGACGAAGTGCCGGGGAGAGGAAAATCTGGGCCTCCCTGCTTAGGCTGTTGCCCCCGCGACCCGATCTCGGATGAGCGGTAGAAGATGGATGGATGGATGTTTATTATTATATATACTTTTTAATGAGTGCTATACAATTTATTGTAACACATTGTTGTGCAGTGTTCGCTCACTACACCGCGGTTCACCTTTTAGGGGATTTGCTGTTTTGTGGATTTTTTAAGTGCAATTTTGCCTACTTTTTAACAACGTTTGAACGCACATTGTGTTCTGCATCCTTGTGGTGTCTTATTAGAGCGTGCTCTGTTGTGTGTTTTTACTACTGCCACCAGCAGAGGGTATACTCATGTTGAAGACGTGTGCCGCTCCACCTCGTCTCAGTGTTTTTCACGTGCCTGTACAAGCATATTAGGAACCCACGGTAGACAATAGCCGGCTAAATATACCGTAGAGCCACAACAGTCCTTATTGGCTAAAGGAGAACGTCCTGATTGGCTGTAGACCATTGTCAATCAATTTCCTTTTTGCCATCGCTAGCAAACTGCATGCGCTGCTTGCTAACCGCCAATAAACAATAGAAGAAGAAGAAGAAGCTAACCGGCTAAATGAATCTTTAGTTCAAGGAGTAGGATGAGGTGGAGGACGACGGCAGGAGCAATATGTTTTAATAAGGATACGAAAATGCTCCAGCCGAACAGCGCCAGGACAAAGCATGGTCACACGTGAGTCACTTAAAAATGTACTGTGTCCAACCTAGTAGATTGATCATTAAAATTCAAATGAAATTTGAACTTTGAGAGTGTTTAAAATGTGAGAAAATGTTAATGCCTGTCTGAGAAAAGTGTATAAAGAGTACTACAGCCTTAATAACTGTAAACAAATAAAGTTGGCTACTTTGCAGATTTCACTTATTGCTTGCTATTTTGGGAACTTATCCCCCATGATAAATGAGGGATCACTGTATTGTTTTATCATATTCTTATGTTGTTTTGGAACTGGCGAGGGGCACATGTTAAATAGGAAGTCAATAAATGTAGTGTTCCCTCGTTTATCGCGGGGGATAGGTTCTCAAATAGCCCCGTAATAAATGAAATCTGCAAGGTAGCCGACTACATTTGTTGTACAATTGTTATATATGTTTTAAGGCTGTAAAACCCTTTATACACTTTTCTCAGACAGGCATTAACATTTTATCACATTTCCCTCTCGTTTAAACACTCTCAAAGTTCAAATTTCGTTTGAATTTTAATGAATTTTAATTTTAATCAACTTGCAAGATTGGACACAAGAAATGAAGTGACTCACGCACATTTCACTCCTCTGATCATTGCTTGTCCTGGCGCCGTTAGGCTGCAACGTTTTTGTATCCTTGCTAAAACCTATTCCTCCTCCTCGTCCTCCATGAACAGAAGATTCATTTACTGTATTCCAGGCGCCCTAAAGCCGCGTAACTTCTGCCTTCATTCAGCATGTATGATCGCAAGCAGCTAGAATCATACAACAGGAAACAGGCAGTCCTGCACGAACAAGATTGATTGACTGGTCTACAGCCAATGACAACACAGAACACAATGGGCGGGTTCTCCCTTAGCTAGCACGCCTTCATCCATCCATTTCCCTCCGCTTATCCGGGTCACGTTGGCAGCAGTCTCAGTATAGAAGCCCAGACTTCCCGGTCTCCGGACACTTCCTCCAGCTCCACCGGGAAGACAACCAAGGCATTCCCAGGCCAGCTGTGAGACATAATCCATGCTCGGAACACCTCACCAGGGAGGCGTCCGGGAGGCATCCACACTAGATGCCTCAACTGGCTTCTCTCAATGTGAAGGAGCAGCAGCCGCCGGATGACTGAGCTCCTCACCCTGATGTCTTCAACTCTCACATATACAACACAGTATACAACACCCTCTACTGGTAGCAGTAGCAAATACAATAACAGACACATGCAACAGAGCACCGATAGATCATTCTAATATGTAAATGTTGGCACTGGTGTTTGGTGAGGATCTATCAGGCATCACAAATTGTAACAGTATAATTTGTCCTTTTTTTATTTTTTATAGAATTATTTGGGCATTTTATTGTGTCTCTGATTGATATATTTTTTACTTGTACTTTCATTTTTATTTATTTCTAAATATTAAAACGTTACATTTTGTTTGTTATGATTCTAACACATATAATTGTATTTATTTATTTCGAATAGGGACAGTGCATATTCATGAACATACAGTATCGTGTGTGTTCATGTATAGCTTTTTTTAAATTTTCTTGTCATCTGGCATTGGGATGAATTATGAGTTTTGTGTTAGCTTGGCTTTGTATGACCCAACATAAACCAACATTAATTTCTCATTTTGTTGGGCTATAATACTGTATATGATGATGTGTATCTTTCTTTCAGGGGATTGTCCACTGGGCTCCAGGAAGGTTTTGTTATCCAGCCGAATGTAAGTCGTTTTGTGTAGTAATTTTTTAAAGTTGCAATATTATGAGAAACAAACAAAACAAAATTAATTTGTTCATTTTTAGAACATTAGGTCGGGAAAAAAGTGATAATATTATGGGAATAAGGTCATAATGTTATGAGAATAAAATTCACAATGATTATTTAAAAAGAAAGAAGAAAGATTTGGAAAAACATGGGAAAAAAAGAGAAAAGAGCAAAGCTGATACTAATAATAGGCTTTTTCAACGATGTCACAGAGCTAAGATGCAGTTTTTTCTTGAAATATAATGTGTATCATTTCTGAGCATATGCTTCACAAAATACAAAAATCCTTTCATTTTTCATGTGGTCTTCGCTGGAAAATGTTAAGACACACCTGATTTACATAAAAAAGGCAGAAAAATGGGAGCTTTTATGGTCAGTGCAAAAGGGGCTGAAGTGACGGCAATCTATCGTGCGTTTAGCCCAATAAGCTGCAGAGGTTCATGGCTAATGCTTCATTAGACTGACGTTCTAAATATTGTTCTTAGGAACAGAACAACGGCAAAGCATCTCATCGAGCGCTACTTTCGGCAGTTAACCGAAGGCTGTGGAAATGGAAACTGCAAAAACGAGCTCTGCGCCTCGTGTCGCGATTTCCAGCCGCTGGACAAAAACTCTGCGGCGGTCCGAGCGCTGGAGCTATGCAAGATCAATGCCAAACTCTGCGAGCCTAAGGCTCCCTCGACAGAATCTGATGCCCAACCAGCTGATCTCAACAAGCGGGACTTTTCAGGTACAGTAGGATTGACTGTCACACCGTTTTCCAAGCATTTCAGTCGCTTCATTTACTTTTGTGTCGTTCCAGATATCCATTACCTCACAGAGAATACGGTTTTCATGATTCTGAGCGTCTGCGAAGAAGAAGGCGATTACTCTGCTCTCATTCGCGTCATCGGCAAGGTATTCTCCAATGCGGGCGCTCTGGTAAAAAGTTTCCGTAAGGAACCCATTGCAGCAGAAGCTCTTCCAAGAGACGAGGCCCAGCAGGAGTCAGGTCAGATTGGCACCTCTTTTTCTTCTGCTGACGCCTGCGAGGTGACAGTGGACATTGACTCTGTGCGGAGGGTCTACGATAGACTTCAGACCATGGATCAGGCGGAGGCAGCGTTGGTCAACGCTCTCGTCTACCTCACTCCTAACGTGGAGCTTGACCTGGAGTACCTCGATGCCTACGAGACAAACCCCGACTACCTGAACATCTTCATCATCCTGATGGAGAATGGCAACCTCCACAGCCCAGAGTACCTGGAGGTGGCGTTGCCGCAACTCTGCAAGGCCATGAGCAAGCTGCCGGTTTCGGCGCTGGCCAGGCTGTCCAAACTCTGGTCAAAGTATGACCTTCCCCACCTCCGCCGCATGATGGAGACCTTCCAGCAGCTCATCACCTTCACCGTTGTCAGCCAGGAGTACAACGCGGAGAACCTGGTTAATGACGACGAGACGGTGGTGGCGGCTTGCAAGTGTTTGAAAGTGGTTTTCTACGCGAGCCTCGTGGGTGGTGACGTAGATGTTGAGCACAACGAAGATGACGACAGCGAGGAGTCCGACTCGGATGAACTCACCCTGCACGAGCTGCTGGGCGAGGAGCGTCTCTATAAGAAGGGTCCTCAGGTGGACCCTCTGGAGAAAGAGCTGGGTGTCCGACCCGTTGACAGCAGGAAGCCCCTCATCCCCTTTGAGGACTTTGTCAACGAGTCCCTCAATGACGTGGTTGAGATGGACAAGGATTTCACCTTCTTCAAGGTGGATGCGGAAACCAAGTTTTCCTTCCAGACCTGCCCCTTCATCCTCAATGTTGTTACCAAGAACCAAGGGCTGTACTACGACAACAGGATCAGGATGTATAGCGAGCGCCGCCTCACGGCCCTCTACAGCATGGTGCAGGGCCAGCAGCCCAACCCCTACCTCAAACTCAAAGTGCGCCGAGATCACATCATCGACGATGCCCTCGTCAGAGTGAGTCGCAAAGTTGTGTACCCGTCAGACCTGCCGTACCACTACAGAGTATGACTTGTTTGATTTCCCCCATGTCACAGCTGGAGATGATCTCCATGGAGAACCCATCCGACCTGAAGAAACAGCTCTTTGTAGAGTTTGAGGGGGAGCAAGGGGTCGACGAGGGAGGCGTTTCAAAGGAGTTCTTCCAGTTGGTCTTGGAGGAAATCTTTAATCCGGACATCGGTAAGTAGCCAACTATCCTGTTAAAAGTCATTTGGGGGACTGGAGCCTATCCTACCTGACTTAGGGCAAGAGGTACAAGACTGGCCACCTACAGGACTGACACATAGTCCACTGACATACTGATTCTGTAAACATTGCACACACAACTTAGGCGTTATCAGTGAACCTAGCCTGGTACAGCGACCGCATTAGTGCAGGCGCTGTGATGATCCACCTGTCACTCTCACGCTCCAGCCTTCCCTCATTCATGAAGAAGCCCTTGGACTTCTCCACCTGGGGAAAGACGTCACTCCCAACCCGAAGGGTGCAATCCACCCTTTTCCGACTGAGAACCATGGCATCAGTTTTGGAGGTGCTGAGTCTCGTCACAGAAGCTTTACATTCAGCTGCAAACCACCCCAGCAAATACTGAAGGTCACAGCCTGATAAGGGCATCAGGACCGCATCATCTGCAAATAGCAGAGACGAGATCTTAAGGCCCCCAAACTGGACCCCATTGGCTGCGCCTAGAAAGTCTGTTCTTAAAAGTTATGAACATATTGTAATTGGTGACAGAGGGCATGAGGGATGTTTTGTAAACATCAAAGTCAAATTAGAGTCCAATCAACCTAGTGTACGTGTTTTCCTAAACATGAAAGATAGGTTGAAGTCCTCAATGAACCCAGCGTACACTCTTTCGTAAATATTAAAGACAACAAAGCTTGCGTACGCGTTTTCACAGCACCTTCAGTGAAAATAATTACGTGTAAATTTCAAAGACTACTTATCGTACTCACCTTATTGTCATATTCATGATTCCTAAGACTCCTTAACTAACTTTGCCTTCGTCTCTGACCGTCCGTACTGCAGGAATGTTCACCTACGATGACGACACCAAGCTCTTCTGGTTCAATTCGTCCTCGCTGGAGAACGAGGCCCAGTACACGCTAGTTGGCATCGTGCTGGGCCTGGCCATTTACAATAACTGCATCCTGGATGTGCACTTCCCAATGGTGGTCTACAGGAAGCTCATGGGCAAGAGGGGCACCTATTTGGACCTCCCGGATTCACATCCGGTACAGTAGCCTTCTTCTGTTGGTCCCAGCAGGAGATGCGCCTGCTTTACGTCCGGTGTTGTTAGATATTATTATTATTCCACCTTTAGATTCAGTCTAATATCTTCTCATAGAAGGTCTTCTTGACACACACACATTCACATAGCACAATCAGAGTTGCACAACACTTACATATGACTCATGGAAAAATAATGGGAGAAGGGGTAAACACACAACAGGTGCGTTGTTCTCTCTCACAACGACTTTATATGCACCCATCATTCTGGGCTCTTCATCAATCTTCCTTGTCAATGATCGCGTTCAGCGCTGTACCCAAATATATTTCTCCGATTTTTTTTCAAATACAATTTGTAAACCTTTCAAATTGTGTGATCACTGACTACTTCTCTGATAGCTACGTGGTCCCAAGGACCGGGGAAAAGGGTAAAGAAAATTTGCGAGCGCATCAGTTCCAGCGAAAATGGGATATTTCAGTGGTCCCGAACACGAACAACCAAGACTCTCAATTGCTCTACCCTTAAAATTTTGAAAAAAATTAGCCCTTGCCACCAGTTTCACGAACATCACCAAATTTGGTGGAGACGTCAATTGTGACATGACGCACGAAAAACTCTCAAAAACCCATGTTCTAAAACAGTCAGGAAGTCAGCCATTTCGGTTTCCGGCAGCAATTTTGAGGGAAAACCAAGGTTTGTATTTCAACAAACTACTCCTAGGCACACTCATAGAATGTTAGCAATATTTGGAAAATAAAAAAAAGAATTTGGGCATCTATCTATCTATTCTCGTTAAATTCCAACTCTTTTAATATTTTCACTTCATTCTTGTAAAATTAATTCTGATTGTTCCATTTTTGCTGTTGTTTTTTCTTAAATTTTCCAAATATTTTGACTTAAATAATCTTAAATAATTTTTTTTTGGTAAATATTTCAACTTTATGCTACTAGAATATGATTGGCTGGCGTCAAGCCCAGGGCTGGGATAGGCCCCAGCATGCCCCCGCGACCCTAATGAGGATTAAGCGGTATAGAAATGGATGGAAGGATGGATGGGCTACTAAAATTACGTTATTTTTCTCACAATATTATGGCATTGTCATAAAATTACAACTTTTTCTTATTAAATTACAACTCTTTTCATATTTTCACTGTATTCTTGTAAAGTTATTGCTGATTTTTCCATTTTTGCGGTTGTTTTTTTCTTGAATTATCCAAATATTTCAATTTTCTTCTCATATAGTCTTTGTAAATATTTCTCATCATATTATGACTTCATTCTCATAATATTTTGACTTTATTCCCAAAATCTAACTTTTTTCTCAACCTAATTTCCCAAACGTTAAAACTTTATTTTGTTGTTTTTTTTTGTTTTTCATATTACACCTTAAAAAATGTCTTGTTTCTTTCATTTTTAACTTTATGCTACTAAAATGCAATAGACTGGCAACCAGACCAGGGTGTACCAAAGTCAGCTGGGATAGGCTCCAGCAAGCCCCCGCGACCCTAATGAGGATTAAGCAGCATAGAAAAAAAATATTTTTCCTCATATTACGACACTCTTCTGGTAAAATTACGACTTTTTCTTGACTTTTCTTGAAAATATTAAAAGAGTTGTAATTTTAGCTACAACTCTTAATATTTTCACTTTATTCTTGTAAAATTACTGCTGATTTTTTAAATTTTTGCTCTTGTTTTTTTCTATAACTATCCAAATAATTAAACTTTCTTCTTAAATAAATCTTTGTAAATATTTCTAGAAATTTATTCTCATAATCTTTGCACTTTTTTCCCATAATATAAACTTCCTAATTTTTCAAAAATTTGAAGTTTATTCGCTGTTTTGTTTTTCATAATATTATTTTATTATCTTCAAAAAAGGTTTGATTTAATATTTCAACTTTATGCTGTTAAAATGACATTTTCGCAAACCTAGTTTCCCAAACATTACAACTTTATTTGTTTATATTACGCCTAAAAAAGTTTCTTTCATATTTGAACTTGCTACTAAAATGCGATTGGCTGGCAACCAGTCCAGGGTGTACCCTGCCTCCCGCCCAAAGTCAGCTGGGATAGGCTCCAGCATGCCCCCGCGACCCTAATGAGGATTAAGTGGCATAGAAAATGGATGGATGGATGGGCTACTAAAATGACGTTATTTTTCTTTCATTTTCTTTCATTCTTCTGGTAAAATTACAACTTTTTCTTGTTAAATTACAACTCTTTTAATATTTTCACTTTATTCTTGTAAAATTACTGCTGTAAAATTACTATTTTTCCATTTTTGCTCTTGTTTTTTTCTTTAACTATCTAAATATTAAAACTTTCTGCTTAAATAATCTTGGTAAATATTTCCAGAATTTGTTTCTCTTAATATTTTGACTTTTTTTCAAAAATTACAACTTTACTCGCTGTTTGGTGTTTCATAATATGATGACTTTAAAAAAAAAAACATTGTTTTGCTTTAATATTTCAACTTTATGCTACTAAAATGACATTATTTTCCCCCATGCTAATAAAACTTGTTCAATTACAACTCGTTTCTTTTTATATTTTTGCTTTATTCTTGTAAAATTACTGCTGATTTTTCCATCTTTGCTGTTGTTTTTTTCTCGTTAAATTGTATATTTAGAATGTGCTGAGGGCCAATAACAAAGCAGCCCCGGGCCGCACTGTGGACACCTGTGCTGTGAACGTTAATAACTCAGTTCCACAAGGTCAGATTTTCATGGTAATTGGTACAAACAGGAATGATGAAGACGACAGCTTGAAGCTATACATACTGTAGGTAACTTCCTGAATTGATCTCAGCGCCAAACAGTGGCAGCAGGAAATGGCTTGTGGAAATGTTGCGTTTGGCGCTGCTTGCAGCTTTAATTTGTGTTGAACCTCATGAGATCAGTTGTACCTGACAACCAGCTTGTTGTGGCGCAGGTTCTCTACCAGAGTCTGAAGGAGCTTCTGGACTATGGTGGCAATGTGGAGGAGGACATGGCGCTCACCTTCCAGATATCCCATACGGACCTTTTTGGAAGCCCGGTCTTGTACGACCTGAAGGAGGAAGGAGAGGACATTCCTGTCTCTAAGGAGAACAGACAAGTGAGATGTTTGGTTCAGAGTGTGGCTGCGATTGCGTTGAAATAATACATTTTGTTCTCCACAGGAGTTTGTGGAGCTGTACGCCGACTACATCCTCAACAAGGGCGTGGAGAGGCAGTTCCAAGCTTTCAAGAAGGGCTTCCTCATGGTCACCAGCGAGTCCCCCATGAAATACTTGTTCAGACCCGAGGAAGTAGAGCTGCTTATCTGTGGAAGCAGGGTGAGCAAGAAAAGGCTGCCTGCTTCCAGTGTGGCAAGCTTTTGTTTATTTTATGACCCGCCTCTGCTGTCCTCTCACAGAACCTTGACTTTGAGGCCCTGGAGAAGACCACGGAATATGATGGAGGTTATAGCAAAGACAGTCAAGTTATCAAGTAAGAGGGACTTGTCGGTGCTTTCCTACTATATTGCAGTTTTTCGTGGTTGACTACGGCCTATTATTCACCAAAAAACATTGAAAGACATGTTATATGTATGTTATATTGTGGTCACTAGGCATCGGTAATGTGATGAGACATGACTGTCACCCACAGGCGCATATGGTGTTTGGACCCTAAGATTCCGAGAAGCACACAAAATAAGCAAACAAAAGGTTTTAATACAAAAAGTGACCTCCGTGGGGGAAAATGGCATACAAAAATTCAAAATGTCCAAACAACAGACAGACAGGGCAAAGTCACAGGAAAAAGTACGGACAAAAAGCGCTGCTGGCAAAAAAGACTGCAGGGCAAAAATGCACGACAACGAGAACAAAAATCGCTGCTGAAAACCAAGCAGGTAGTACAATAGCTGAAGCACAAAAAAATGAGAACACTGCTGGAAGAAGCCAAGCAGGAAATGAATACTCACTAAGGCTAGGTACAAAAAACAGAAAGCTAAGGAACACAGGCAGGGAGGCGCAGGTTGCAGACGAGGAACGGGGAACAATGTGGCACTGAAAGCGTGCCCTAGACCAGCATATGAAGGCCCGGAGATAATCCGGCACACACCTGGCAGCAGGTGTGTGCCGGCAGCTCCGCCTCGGCGAGACTGCATGCACAGCAACACATGGCACATAGGCGGCAGCGGAGCGGCAACACAGAACATGACACATGGCATTAAGTTACCTTTCACACTGCATGGACACTGGCTACTGAGCCAGCATGAGCCGACCGAGCCGACATGCCATGGCTGAGACGGACAATCCATGGCTCAGATCAAGTGAAAAAAAGGTTCTCCTCTCATTCCGTGTGGAAGTGGTAAGCTTTTGGCTTCTTTGTCCTTCTTCTCCACTCCGTTTGAAGCACTTTCCTAAGTTTAGAATAAGTAAATTGGAGAGTCTAACTAGTTAGCTCCGTAGCTTGCTATGTTAGTGGCGGCCGTCTGCTTTGTCCCTGCATTGATCCCGTAGCCTGCGCAATGTGATGTAAACAAAGAATAGCAGGAGTGTAAAAGTGACCATTGGGTGTTACTTCATGTTTACAGGAGTGATGTGCAGATTGATACTGAAATATCGATACTTCCGATACCAGCTCTTGATGCTCTGAAATTAATTGTCAAATCAAAATGTCGATACTTTCAATACTTCAGTCATTTGAGGTCATGTTTGTCTGAAACGTTTGTCTGCCAAACGGATCCATGTGTGAATTGTGAATAACATTTTCATTCTTAAAGTAGTTTTTAATAATGAATCATTTGTTTAAATGGCTTTATTATTTTACTTTTTTTAAAAAATTGTTTAAAATACCATTTCTGGATATTTTATATGATTTTATCCTCTCTTTTTCTCTTGTTGGTTGTTATCCTGAATTAATAGCCTGATACCAGCCTGAATTTTACTCAGTATCGGATCGGAAACTAAATCTGTGCTAGAGCACATCACTAGTTTACGGGGCTCTAGTAATGCTAAAACCCATGTTTATATTGTCATAAACAGGTTTTCTATGCTGTAACGACAAAATATTCCGTTTATTAATATTGAATGCTACTTTGCGGGAATTCACTTATCGTGGTGAGTCTGGGACCAATTAACCACGATAAACGAGGTCTGACTGTGTTCCGGGGTCAAACTGTGGCCATCATAAAACCTTTCTCAGTTCAGTTCAGTTCAGTTCCTGGATTCCATGACATGGAATCCAGGAAGTGAACTACATGTACTGTACTAGATGTAGAATGGATGGGGGGTAGGATTAAATAAGCTTTGCTTCTTCCTACTCCTTTTGGACATGTGGAACTGTCAAAGAATGATTCACGAGATGTATTCCATTGTAACCTTCATGTTCAAATAAACTAAACCAAACCAAACCAAACCAAACCAAAGTTCAGGAAACAACCAAAAACTGCAGAGAATGTAGCCATGGCAGCCATTGGCCAATGAACTGCCCTGCTGGGAGTAATTATGGGTAGAAGTTAAAATAGCTGTTGTTTTTTTTATTTTCAACTTATATTGGTACTTGTTTGTATATTTCTTAGCTACCTTTTGAGTGTTAAGTTGCTGTGTGATGATTTGTAGCCTTCTCTCTAAGATGACACCGTGAGTCATACTGTTACACTGAGTAAGTCCTGCAATTTCCAGTGGGTTGACAAGCTCGCCGTGAGTTCCCTTATAGCTCGTGATTGGTTCCTGCTCAGGAAAGAGCCACCGTTTCCTCACTGACTCGTGAGCAGCACAGTATTTGAACAATTCGTAGTAGTTCTGAAGTAAAGGAGATGTCACGAGATGAGAACATGGCCATGAATTCGCCACACCGCTGAATAAGCCGCAGGGTTCAAAGTTGAAGACAAAAGTAACGGCTTATGCACTGGCAATTTAACAAGACAACTACAAAAAAAATGGAAACATCAACAGTAATTTTACAAGAATAAAGTCCAAATATCAAGAGAAAAAAAAATGTATCTAACAAAAAAAGTCTGAATTTTATGAGAATAATGTCGTAATGTAATGAAGAAAAATAACAACACTTTAGTAGCATAAAGTTGAAATATTACAGACGTTATTTTTTAAAAGTCATAATATTATGAAAAACAAACAAAACAATGAATAAAGTTGTAATGTTTGGAAAATTAGGTTGCGGAAAAAGTTCTAATGTTTTGAGGATAGTCAAAATACTACGGAATAAAGTCATAATTATGAGAGGAAAATTTAGAAGAAGTAATTTAATATAGTTTGAAAATTTTAAAAATAAACAACAGCAGAAAAGGAAAAAAGAGCTGTATTTTACAAGATTAAAGTCAAAATATTACGGGAATAAAGTCATAATTATGAGAAGAACATTTTGTTGGAAAATTTAAAAAAAAAACAACAGCAGAAAAGGAAAAAAACAGCTGTAATTTTACATGAATAAAGTCAGACTATTAAGAGAAAAAAGTTGTATCCTACTGAGAAAAAAGGTGCAATTTTACAAGAATAATGTCATAATATTATACGGGAACATTTCATTTCAGTACCATAGAGTTCAAATATTAAAGAAATACATTAATTTTTTAAAAAGGTGAAATAGTATGAAAAACAAACAAAACAACAAATAAAATAAAAATTTTGGGAAAATTTGGTTATGGAAAAAGTTATATTGTTAAGGGAATAAAGTAAAAATATTATGGGAATAAAGTCAATATTACGAGAACAAAATTTACAAGAAGAACGTAGTTGAAGTATTTGAAAATTAAAAAAAAAAACAGCAGAAAAATAAAAAAATAGCTGCAATTTAATGAGAATTAAGTCAAAATATCAAGACAAAAAATGAACTCATAATATTGTGAGGAAAAATAATGTCACTGTAGTAGCATAGAGTTGAAATAGTAAAGAAAAAATATTTCATTTTTTAAAAGCCATGCTATTATGAGAAACAAACAAAGCAAAATTGTACATTTTGGACCATCAAGTTGGGGAAAAAGTTTGTAATATTATGGATATGAAGTCCCTCTGCCCTGGCAAGTCTTTGTAAACGTGGAAAACCAAGTTAGAGCAGCAATGAACCCAGCTTACATTTTCGTCAACACTGGACACAATTGAGAGTGTTGAACGAAGCCAGTGGACTTGGTTTGTCAACATTTATCATCTTCATGGAAATGCAAGCAAATTGGTCAACATCAAAAACAACAGGAGCCATGTTTGTCCATTTGAGAGGGCACTTAGTTGGACATGTTCCACTTCTGCCACACCAGACTCCCCCAGGCACGCCCTTCTGGACCTTGCAAAGTCCCCCCACTGGGTTGGAGGCAATTTGCTTGAAATGTCTTTGCTGTGTGTACTGCACACATGGACTCAAAATAATTGTTGATTGTTGTGCCCGCAGGGACTTTTGGGAAACCATCCACTCGTTCGGACAGGAGCAGAAGAAGATGTTTCTTCAGTTTACTACGGGCACCGACAGAGCGCCGGTGGGCGGGCTTGGAAAACTAAAAATGATCATCGCCAAAAACGGCCCAGACACTGACAGGTACGAACACACAGTACTGAATAATATTGTATACAGTGTTCCCTCCTTTATCGCGGGGGATAGGTTCCCAAAATAGCCCGTAATAAGTGAAATCCGCAAAGTAGCCAACTATATTTGTTGTACAATTGTTATATATGTTTTAAGGCTGTAAAAGCCCTCACCATACACTTGATACACTTTTCTCAGACAGGCATTAACATTTTATTACATTTCTCTCTTGTTTAAACACTCTCAAAGAAGTTCAAACCTTCGTTTGAATTTTAATGATCAACCTACAGGTAGGACACAAGAAATGATTAAGTCAGTGTGAATTTCATTCATGTGACCGTTCGGCTGTACTGTAGCAAGATTCATTTTCAGGCTAGCAAACAAGCAAGCTAGCTAGCGATGACACAGGGGACACGCAGGGCGGCAGGGAGGATATTGATTGACAATGGTCTACAGCCAGTCAGGACGCAGGAGACAATGGGCGGTGCAGACAGAGAAACTAGGGAAGAGAGAGACACTCAACTTCCCACAATGCAGTTCTTCTTAAAGGGCCAGGGTCCCTGTAACAGCATTCATATACGCTATAATAAATTAAAAAAAGAAGCACTGAAAATTCAGCGAATCCAAGAAAGGTGAATCGCGATAGAGCGAGGGAACACTGTATTACTATAAGGTCTACACCAGGGGTGGCCAGACGTTTTCCAGTGAGGGCCACTTTGATATTTTGTAAAGCAACACATGTAGATATGCTAACAAGTTATATACAAGTATATTTCAAGAAAAAACTGCATCTCAGATTTGTCACATAGGTGAAAAAACCTTTTATCACTATCGACTTTGCTTTTGCAGTTGTTTTTTTTTTATGTTCCAAATATTTCTACTATCTACTTAAATCATTTTCGTACATTTTCTTGTCGTAATATTATGACTTTATTCCCATAATATTTTGGCTTTTTCCCCAACCTAATTTTCCAAAAATGACAACTTTGTTTCTCATAATATTATGACTTAAAAAAACCTTTTCTCTTTAATTTTTCAACTCTGTGTTACTAGAAGGACGTTATTTTTTCTCACAATATTTATATAGTTAATTCTCAAAATTGCGACTTTTTTGCTTGTTAGAACATGACTTTTTTTTTCTTAATGTTTTAATTTATTCTTGTCAAATTATAGCTGTTTTTTTCCATTTCTGCTGTTTTGTTTTTTTTAAATTTTCCAAATATTTCAACTTTCTTCTTAAATTCTTCATTTTCTTCTTGTAAAATTTTGTCTTTATTTCCATAATATTATACTTTTTTCCCCAACTTAATTTTCCAAAAATTACAACTTTATTTTGCTTTTGCTTTGGAAAAAATAGTGATTTTTTTTTTATATATTTCAACTCTATGCTACTAAAAGTATGTTATTTTTTACGAGTTCATTCTCATTTTCGTTTTTTTTTCATTACAATGTGACTTTTTTCTCTTAATATTTTGACTTTATTCTCATAAAATTGTAGCTGTTTTTTCCATTTCTGCTGTTGTTGTTTTTTGTTTTGAATTTTCCAACTATTTCAAGTTTCTTCTTGTGAATGTTCTTCTCAAAATATGATGACTTTATTTCTACTGTATAATATCATGACTTTAGCCTTGTAATATTATAAGGTTTTTCCCAAGCCAATGTTCCAAAAATTACAACTTTATTCTTTGTTTTGTTTCTCACAATATTTCGACTTAAAAAAAATACCATCTTTTTTTGTGAATATTTCAACTTTATGCCAGAAAAATGCGGTTATTTTTCCCCATAATATTACGATGTTATTCTCATAAAATTATGACTTTTTCTTGTTAGGTTACAACTTTTTTCTCTTAATATTTTTACTTTATTCTTGTAAAAATACCGTCGATTTTTGCTGTTGTTTTTTTTACGTTTCTTGTTAAATAATATTTTTAGAATGCGTCGCGGGCCATTAAAAAAACAGCCCCGGTCACAAATGGCCCCCGGGCCTCACTTTAGACACCCCTGCTTTCCACCTTTATGTAAAGAGTTGTTACAAGTCCATTGCGTCTTGCAGGTTACCAACCTCTCACACTTGTTTCAATGCACTGCTGCTTCCGGAATATTCCTCCAAGGAAAAGCTGCGAGAAAGACTCCTCAAGGCCATCACCTATGCCAAAGGATTTGGAATGCTGTGATGGATCCTCTGTGAAGGTTTGCTTTTGAGGGGAAAAGGGAAGTCGCTGAAGGACACCCCCACTCTCTTTTAAGTAATCAGCTTTATACATTTGTATTTCTTTCATTTCTTGAACCTTACGAGCTCCTTGGGACATTTTGTGCCATTCACTTTTGGATTTGTAGCCATGGTTGGTGGCTGCTGTGTGAGGATATTCATTTTTAAACAGAATTCTAGCGCTGTGTAAGAACACACGATTTGCACAACACAGCAGCTGCAGAACCGATGTTGTACTAGCGGCAAGGACACTGCTGAGTCAGCATTAATAGCGGCGATGAGTTGGCACGACAGTACGACAAGTACAAGTAAGCGTGGCAGCTGAGCGGCAACATTTGAAAGCGCACGCAGAGCTAGGTTAATACTGCTGGATGATGACCGCTCATGATACTTTAGAGACGGGGTGTCCAAACGTCTTTCCAGCAAGGGCCACATAGTGAAAAATGAAAGGATGCAACTTTGCCACTTTTGATATTTTGTAAAGCAACACAGTTAAACCTGTCTTAGCGGCCACCTGTATAGAACAGCCACCTGCCTATAGCAGCCACTGAAAAATCCCCCCCCGCAGAAAATGTACGTGTTATAGACCCTGTGTAGAGCAGTCACCTGTCTAACGCGGCCAGCGGCCACCCATTTTGTATCCCTTGGCCAATATCTGACCGCATATAGCGGCCAAAATACCGACTCAAGCAGAAGCTTCATGCACGAAAAAGTTTCATTTTTTAATCAATGAAGCCGTCGTGTGTAGACTTTAATTACTGAGTCCTAGTTCGACATAAAAAGCCGTCTTCTTACTTTGCAATGCAGCCCTGAAAAGATTCAATGACGGCCAGAACGGTAATCTTCCCACTTTGCAATGCCGCCGTGAATAGATTCTAAAATAGCCAAAACACCTGAATAAAACATCTAAAATTTCACTTACTTGCCGACTAATTAGAGATTAGAAGCCCATTCAATAAGAAAGGAGCGATGGTATTGTTAGTTTACGACAATCTTCGCACCTCCTCCGCACTCAGTTTTTCACGTACACACCCATTCATGACTGCTTCACGCGTATCCTGATAGATCCCATTCCTCAAGCTCGTTCACTAAACATTTTATTTCTTGTTTTTAAAATCGTGTTTAAAAAAATCAAAGATGGAAATAAATTTTTAAAAATATTTCTCCACTACTTATATTTTTATAATTTTATTAACTTATTTGATTTAATTTTTAAAATTATTTTTAAACACAAAATTTTTAATTTTTGTGAACATGTTAATATGTGCGCGCACAAATTCAAAATGGCCGCCAACCTGTCTCTAGTGGCCACTTTTGCCGTTTCCCTTCAGCGGCCGCTATAGACAGGTTTGACTGTAGGTGAAAAAGCCTATTATTATTATCAACTTAACTCTTTGCTCTTTTTTTCCCCATTTTGTTTTTTGTTGTTGTTGCAAATATTTCAACTTTCTCCTTAAATAATCTTCATAAATTTTCTTCTCTTAATGTTATGACTTACCTTTTTCTCCAACCAAATTTTCCAAAAATGACAACTTTGTTTTATTTTGTTGGTTTCTCATAATATTAGGACATACAAAACAAAACAACATATTTTTTCATTAATATTTCAACTCAATGCTACTAAAATGACACCATTTTACCTCATAATAGCATAATCATAATCATAATATACTGTAAAGTGTATTCTCCTGAAACTGCAACATTTTTCTCTTCATATTTGGACATAATTCTGGCAAAATTACAGCTGTTTTTTCCATTTTTGCTCTTGTTTTTTAAATGTATTTTCCAACTATTTCATCTTTGTTCTTGTAAATGTTCTTCTCGTAATATTATGATTTTATTCCCATAATATTTTGACCTTAATTATTAATATTAATAATATTATAACTTTTTGTCCAACCTAGTTTTCCAAAAACGACAACTTTACTTTGTTTGCTTTGTTTCTCATAAAATCACAACTTAAAAAAAACAAATGTCTTTTTTTTCTTTAATATTTCAACTTAATGCTACTAAAATAATTTTTCCTCATAATATTATGAGTTCATTTTCAAATGTAGACTTTTTTTTCTCGTTGCAGTCCAACTTTTTTCGCTTCATATTTTGACTTTCTTCTCACAAAATTACAGCTGTTTTTTTCTATGCTGTTTTTTTCCCAACTATTTGAACTTTTCTTGTAAATTTTCTTCTCTTATGACTTCACGCCCACGGTATTTACCCCATATATTTTCCCCCAAGCTATTTTTTTTAATTACTTTATTTTGTCTAGTTTGTTTCTCATAATATTACAAGTTTAAAAAATGTATTTTTTCTTGAATATTTTCACCTTTATGCTGCTAAAATGAAATGATTTTTCCTCATAATATCACAGCGTTATTCTCATAAAATTAAGATTTTTGTCTTGTTGGATTACTGCTGTTGTTTTTTTAGTTTTCTTGTTCAATTATATTTTTGGAATGTGCCGAATAACACCTGCAAGCCACAAGTGCCCCCCCGGGCCACACTTTGGACACCCCTGCTTTAAATGCAGCGACTGCCGTCTCATGGAATTCATTAAAAACCATCAGGAGGTTGCCTACAGCCACAGCTGTTGATGCTAATGTGTTTTTAGAGACATAAATGAAATGAACAGAGGCATTATTTGCAGCACCGACACCAATATGTCGTTTTTTTTTCCAGCATTTTTTGAGAAGCTGATGTTTGCGGTCAGCCCCGATTGAGGACTTACTTGTGAGGTTTTCGTCCCTTTGGGAAAATCCAAAAAGGATGCTATGAAACAACAACAAAAATGCTGCAAACTTGCGCCTGGACAACAAAACTTTCATGTACTACTACTTTGTGTTTTGAAGTGATTTGTTTCCAAAGCTGTGAAAGTGCAAGATGAAATCATTTGCACATATTTACTGTCTCTTTGAATATTGCACATTATAATAATAGTAGTAATAATAATAATAATGTTTTTGAAGTGAAGCTGCATGCATGCTGCATACTTACTGTGTGACATACAGTATTACTGCCACCTGTATTTCTTCATGGAGTCTTCTGTTTCCTTTCATCCTGGATTCTACTTTTCATGGTGGAGAAGATGGATGGATGGCGGCACCGCCTCCTTCTCAGACCTTCACATTGCTTGTTTGCCATCGAGTGTTAATGGACGCACAGATGCCAAAAAATATCAAAAGCATGTTTTATTTTCCCAAATGTCTCAGGTCAATAAGAATGTGCAAGTACAGTATTATATTGGAGAGAAAACTATGATGCAAAAGTAATAAAAAATGAGAAAATGAAAGACTTTTGTCCTCAGTAAACGTTGAGTGTTGCGCATGTGCAGGACCAGTCAAACGTTTTCACACTTTTGACCAAACTTTTGACCGATGCTGTAAAAAAAAAAAAAGAAAAAGCTTTTTCATTTTTTAATCAAATGTTTTGTCAAATGAGCGATTAAAAAAATTTGTCTTATTTTTAATATATTATATATATAATATATATACATAATATATAATATATTTTTAATAAGCCATTTTATAGGTACTGTAAATGTAAAATGTAAAAAAAATTACAGATGTTTTTATTTTTTAATTACATTTTTTAGTCAAATAAGTGATTTTTCTTTTAATTTAATTTTTAGTATTTTTTTTATGGGTTTTTTTGGTCTGTTTTTACATAGGCCATTTTGACCGGTACTGTAAAGGTAAAAAGCAAAAAAAAAGGTACAGATTTTTTTGTATTTAATTTTCTTTTGTCAAATTAGTGACTTTTTTTTAAATTAAATTGGTATAATTTTAAAATATTTTTTTACATAGGCCATTTGACGAGTACTGTAAATGTAAAATGTAAAAAAAACAAACAGATTTTTATATTTTTATTTTAAATGTATTTTTTCATCTCATTCATCATACATGTGATATGTGGTAATACAGGTAAGAGGTACAGCAGTGTTCTCCAAAGTGCAGCCCAGGGGCCAATTGCGGACCACAGCTGTTTATGTATTGGCCTGCCGCACATTCCAAAAATATATTTTAACAAGAAAACTACACAGAAAAAAACAAAAACAGCAAAAATTGAAAAATCAGCAGTAACTTTACAAGAATAAAGGCAAAATATTAGAAGAAAAATTTGAATTTTACCAGAATACCGTAATATGAGGAAAAATAACATCATTTTAATAGCATCACGTTGAAATATTAAAGAAAACATTTTTTAAAGTTGTAATATTACAAGAAAAACACAAAACAACTACCGGTACTTAGTTTTAAATTAGATTGCGGAAAAAGTTATAATGTTACGAGAATAAAGTAAAAGTATTATGGGATATTATTATTATTAAAGTCGTACTTATGAGAAGAAAGTTGAAATAGTTGGAAAAGAGTTGGAAAAGAAAAACAGCAGAAATGGAAAAAATAAAATGTAATTGTACAAGAATAAAGTCAAAATATGAAGAGAAAAAAGTCGTATTCTAACGAGAAAAAAGTCTCAATTTTATGAGAATAAACTTGTAATATTATGAGGAAAAATGTCATTTTAGTAGCATAGAGTTGAAATATTAAAGACAAAATGTTATTATTAAAAAGTTGCTATATTATGAGAAACAAACAAAATATATTTTTAAAATTAATGAAATGAAATGAAATCATTTTTGGAAAATTAGGTTGGGGAAAAAATTATAATATTAAGGAAATAAAGTCAAAATATTATGGAAATCAAGTCGTAATATTAGACAGTTTGAGAAGAAAGTTTAAATATTTCTAAAATTACAAAAAAAAAACAGCAAAAATGTGAAAAAAGAGGAAAGTTGATCTTTTACTGTTGTTTTAATTTATTTATTTTTTAAATATTTCAGCTTTCTTCATAAATAATCCTACATTTTCCTTTCGTAATATTATGCCCGTCATACCCGTTATATTTGGACTTTATTGCTTTTTTCCAGGATTTGCTGCTGTTTTTTAAATTCTCCAAATATTTTAACTTACTTCTCATATAAATGTTGTTTTTGTAATATTATGACTTTATTCCCATAATAGTTTTATATATAGTTTTTCCCCAACCTAATTTCCCAAGAATTACAACTTTATTCAGTTTTGTTTGTCATATTTTTTCTTTAACTCTGTTTGTTCTTGGAAAATCAAATCATCCAAAAGTAATCAAATGAATTTCTGTAAACTCCATTTTCAAACACCGTATTTAGCAAACAGATTTTTTTTAAGTCTGCATTTCAATCAGTTGAAATCACAGGCATTTTTCCTTCAACAAATTTTATTCAGTGAAATTTTCAGCATAAAATGATGTAAAAAAAAAAATCTGTTCCCAAATTCTAGCACAAAAAAATTCATTTACATGATTTCAGTGTCTAAAAAAAGCTTTGGTAATGAATAAACAAATAAACCTTCATATTCAGCTCCATCTACTGGATATGACGGGGCACCGCCCTACTTGGCCCCAGTGCAAGTGGACACTGATGGCAAGAGTGAACATACATTCTCGTATGCGCACCTTTATCAGGATCTTCACCCCAGTTTTTCTTGCTTGGTACAAAAGCGACGCTTCCGCAAAGGTTGAAGGAGCGCGCTCGTGCATTTTTTTGTGTGTGTGTGAAATCCCTCAAACAAACATCCCGGGCGGCTGAGATAAAACAAAACATGTGTGGTAATGTTTTATTTTATCTACAAAAGGATAGACAAGTGTAGACAAATACAGCGAGTATTTGATGAGTATTTTACACATTGGTATGTACAGTATCAAACAGTATCAATGTATTGCTGCAGGAGGAAAGAAGGGCTCTGCACTACTTTAAAGGTTAGCAATGAACAGCGATGGTGTCCATATTTGGGCTTTTCATGCATTTTGAGGGATTTTGGGGTAGAATAAAGTCAGTATTGTGGGGTTTGTGTATTGGAGACAAGTGGACGTGAAGGTTACAAGCCGTGCATACACAATTCCACGTCATTGAGGCGTTTCTCGGGTGTTATTGAACTTTCTTGTCCTTGTCGGCCAACACCTCAGTCAGGTCCTCGGGTTTGATGCCCTTAACCTGGGCTTCCATCTGCGTGACCCTCTGCTTCATCCTGGTCTGGCTGGAGGTGAACTCGGCCAGCAGTTTGGCGAACTTGGTCTGCATGACGTCCAAGTTGTCCTGCAGCTTGCCGATCTTCTCCTCCAGGTCTTTGGGGTCGGCACCGGCATTGGCCACCGCCTCATCGATGAGGTTGTCTTTCATCAGGATGGCCTTGCCCTTCTCCTCCAGGGCCTTCTTGGCCTCGGGGTACTCGGTGAGCGACTCCATAAGGTCGTCCTTGGAGAGGGCAAAGAGGTCAGAGTAACCGACACTTCTGATGTTGGCGGTTCGCCTGTTCCCGGCCTTGCTGCCCTTGATGCCCAGAATGCTGATCTCCCCAAAGTAGGCGCCGTCACTGAGCACGACAAACTGAGTGACTCCGTCGTCGGCCACCACGGCCAGTTTCCCCTCCTTGATGATGTACATCTCCCGGCCAATGTCTCCCTTCTTGCAGATGTAATCACCAGGACTGAAGACCTGAGGCTGCAGCTTGAGCACCAGCTCGATAAGAAGTCCAGCCTCGCAGTCCTGGAAAATCCGCACTTTCTTCAGCGTATCCAGATGGACGTTGATGGCGATCTCGGCCTTGAGCTTGTCCGGTAGGTTCTTCAAAACCTCCTTCTCGTCGCAGGTTTTCTTCTCCGTCCACAGGTAGTCAAACCACTTGATGACCCTGGCCTCCAGGTCTTTGCTGACCTTGCGGAACTGCATGTACTGCTTGATGGAGTCGATCTTGGCCTGGAACTCGGCCCGGGAGGCGTTCATGTTGGAGATCATGGCGCCGACGTTACCGACGATACTAGCGAAGATCAGCACGCCGGTGAGGAAGTCGGCGATGACAAAGAGGTACTCTTCGTCTCTCACCGGTGGGGGCGTTTCCCCGATGGTGGTGAGAGTCAGTGTGGACCAGTAGAGCGAGTAGATGTACTTCCTGGTCAGGCGGCCATACTCCGGGTGGCTAATGTTGGGATACACCCAAGTGTCCGACCCGAAGCCGATGGTCTTGGAGATGGCAAAGAACATGCAAGCGTTCCAGTGGATGATGACGAGGATGTACAATACTAGATTGCTGATACGGAACATGTTCGGGAAGCTGGTCCTGGTTTCTGTCCTCTCGAAGAATTCGAAAAGCCTGGAGATCTTGCAGAGGCGGTTGAAGCGGAACTCGGGGTTGTTGAAGCCGTATTTCAAGAAGAGCAGATCGGTGGGGATCATGGAAATCATGTCGTACTTGAACTGAGAGGTGGTTCTGTATTTGCTCCGCAGCTTCTTGCTGTCCTTCACCAGCAGGCCTTGTTCCAGGTAACCTGAGGAGCAAACACCGAGTCAAAGCCCGGGAACGAAAAGCCGACACCTTCACGTGGATCCTGACCTGTTCTCGACCTGACGAAGGTGTCTGTGTAGTAGATGAAGTCTGAGGTGTAGTCCAGGAATATCCAGAGTCTGGTGAAGCGCTCCTGGAGTTCATTGAAACAGGCTCTGGAGGACATATGAGGCTTTTAAAAGATCTTGGAGTAAAAATCGAGTGAAAGGTGAAGCAAAAAGAAATACCTGGTAACGATCATCATGAGGTTATAAAAGACCGGTCCGGCGATGACAGTGAGCCACCTGTAGTACATGTCTGCAGCCGGGTCCATGACCCAGATCTCCTTCCTGGACACAAAGTCAACAATCACTCGTCTCGTAGCAACGTGATCTACAACCGTCATGGCAACTCTTCTCTACTTACGGGGGTTCCTCCTTTTTTTTATCGTCTTTCTTGTCATCCTTTTTCTCGTCCTTCTTCTCGTCCTTTTTCTCATCTTTTTTCTCATCCTTTTTCTCGTCCTTTTTATCATCCTTTTTCTCGTCCTTTTTATCATCCTTCTTCTCGTCTTCTTTCTTGTCCCCGTCCTTCTTCTCGTCTTTTTTAACCTCTTTCTTGTCCTCCTTTTTGCTAAGAAGGGTCATACGTTTGTTTGCTTTTTATTCTGTCATCGGAAGGGAGAGGGGTGAATTCTACAAATGAGGGACTACCAGAAAGGGTTCTCTGGGTTCGGAGCCATGTGGGTGGGATGGGTGCAGATCATACGTGTCCAGCAAATGGCCGCAAATCGCTCTTGCGATCGTTACTGCTAAAAGTTTTCCCGTACTGCACCCGTAGAGCGAAGATATAGCTTGTATAGCTTACGTACCACGGCGGACATAAACTCACAAGATGACTCTTTTCTACGAAATCTACCTCTATTTTCTGACGCAGAAGAAGGACTTGAACAAATTTGGATGTGACCAACCGTACCTGTTGGTTTGTCCTAATCAAACATCATGACATTACTACGACCGCATCACTACTATCAGGAGAACCACAATATAGAGCGGGAAGAGACACCTTTTAGCCGCTGAGAGGGTCAGAATGGGTCCTCCGTCTTGACGACGCGCTCGTACAGAGACGCTGAATAGGATTTTGCGTGTTGCAGGTTTATAACAATAAGTTTTGACAATGATCGCACCAAACCGGGATGGCAGATGAAATTGATGACTGCAGCAATGTAAAGAAACGTGACAATGTAAATGCATGACAAAACGGTCAACAAAAATTCAGACTTCGCAGCCTTTCCTCTCTCCTCCTTCCTGGCGCTCAAGCAAGTGCGGGCCATTTATTGCTTAGGAGTGCGTAAGCACGCACAACCACCTGTGCCCACATGACCAAGCCCCTATACACTTGTGCAGCCTAAACACAAGCTTATAACTTATCTCCTCCACACTGTATTGGATCACACGCTCTGAGCAGCCACTGTGACGCCACGGAGGTCTCTGGCAAACATTTTGCACTTTTCAAACGCCGCAGCACTGGCATTTCAGGTGGCTGATAAGGTTTTTTGTGTGCTCGATGGTTTTTTTTCCCCCCCTCATTGCGGAGCATTTGGTACAACGTCCTTCCTCTTAAAGTGAATGTTTATTTACAAGTGAGCTCAGCCGTTAACGTCACTGGCAGGAGAACAAAGGAGCGCTTGATTTCCTCACCCGCACAGTACGGGTATTCGCGCCTCATTGAAGCGTTTTTGGGTTTTTTTTAAATTAGCAGTTATCTGAGCTATTTTTAATGTTATCGGATTTATCGGTAAGACGTCATAACACCCCTGGTGCACGATAATTATCGATCCGATAAGAGTGCAGATCATACGTGTTTAGTAGATGGCAGCTAACGTTTTCACAAATTACCCAGACTACAGTCGACCCTCATCTATAGCAGTTAATTGGTTCCAGACCCAACCGCGATAGCTGAATTTCCACAATATAGGATTCACTGTTGATAAATGGAATATTTCTGTAGTTAGAGCATACAGTTAGATGTTAGATGTGGTTAGATGTAGTTAGAGCATATAATCTAAATATCTAAATGTGTTTTTTTTAACATTATTAGAGCCCTGAAGAAATGAAATAACACCACTATACTGTAGTCACCTTTACACGCCTACTATTCATTGTTTACACCACATTGTGCAACTCTTATGCTAAAAGGACTCGAGAAAGCTGCTAGCTAGCAAACTAGCGAGCTAAGAAAGCTAGCGAGCTAATCAATTAGCCTCAAATGTATTTCTTCTAAACTTAGGAAGCTAAAAATGTACCACTTCCAAATGGAATGGGACAACTTTTTTACTCTATCATGTCCGACACGCCAAGGCTGACTTCATGACTTCATGCAATGTTAAGGTAATGTAATGTTAGGTAATGTCTCATAGTTTTGTGTCATTACTGCCGCCTAGTGATACAATACTACATATCACTTGCATTTCAATATGTTTTGACTAATAATAGACCGTAGTCTACCACCAAACAGCCATCATTAATTCATATTAATTCATTCATTTCTGAAAAAACACAATATAGCGAGGGCGCAATAATTGAACCGCAATATTGCGAGGAACGACTATACACCCACAGAGTGAAGGTATAGCTTGTTCAGACTGTGTAACAAGGCAGACATGAACAGAATTGTCCTCCAGCAAGTTAATGTAAGGTGAGGTGCGGGGGAAACGGAGCTACGAGCTACGCTATTGTTTTGGCTGCAAAATACTATCTTGCACAAACAATGAAATTAAATTCTATGAAATACACCTCTATTTTCTGACACAGACAAGCGAACAGAAGTTTACAATCTCTTGCCACTAAAGGTTTATGCAAATTAGCCAAACTAAAACCATGGATTGATTGGTCTTAACTTTAGCCTAACCCGGTGTAACCCAACAAACATGACTTGTGCCAAGAATTGTCACCAAGCAAGTAAAGCCAACCGAGGTTTGGGTGAAAAGGAAGGAAACACAAAATCTGGAATGGCTACGAGCTACGCTAATGTTGCAAAGTGCAACATCCCAGCAAAAAGACTCTTTTGTACAAAATCTACCTCTATTTTCTAACAAAACCGCACTTCCACAAAGAATTCTTAGCGGAAGTTCTCCAACTTTGGAGGTATCCCGCGAGTATCGGTGCAGATCATACATGTCTAGCAGATGGTTTAGCATGTCTTCCAATAGTTAACGCCAAATGTTTTCTCAAGTTAAAACTGTAGCTTCCATCGGTGTACCAAACATGACCTGCACCAAGACGAGTTTCGTTGAGGTGAACAAAACCCACTGGTCCACAACAAAAAAAATGTGGAATGGCTACAAGCTGAGCTATACTGTAGCTGCAAACTGCTATCCTTGTGGCTATTTTCTACAAATTCTACCTCTATTTTCCAACAAAACTTACTCGTCTGTGTTGTTGCAGTTGTTGATGTTGTAAGTAGCTAGCGGCCACTTACTGGCGAGGCTTGGGAAAGAAACGTGGCATCATAAAGCGTCACAGCAGCAGACGGCTCTCGCTTTTTGCGTCATGGCGTGTGTGATAGAAGAAAGAGACGACGGTCTCACTGAGAGAAGCAACTACTCACTTCTTCCTGTGTAGGGGGTCGTTGGCGCCCAGAGAGTGGGCGTTGCTGTCCCGGCTGGACGCGTCTTTGAGCTCCGGGCCTCGGAAGCGTTCCAGGAAGGAGTCGTGCCTTTCCGTGACCTCCGGGTTCATTCGGTTAAAAGCCCAACTGCGCAGCATGTAGAAGAAGTAAGAGAGCCTAGACGGGTCAGAGAGAGTCCGGACAGAACGAGAGAAGGTGACACCCATCTAGGCTAGGATCTGAGTGGTCAAACTACAGCAGGGGTGTTCAAACTTGTTACACCGAGGGCCACATAGTGATAAATGAAAGGATGTAAGGGTCACATTCATATTTTGCATATTATTCATATGGACTTTGGTCTTTGCACTTTTTTCACGTATTTTTTTGTTGTTCCAACCATCCATCCATCCATCCATCCATCCATATTCTACTGCTTATCAGAGTTCGGGTTGCGGGGCCAGCAGCCTAAGCAGGGAAGCCCAGACTTCCCTCTTCCCAGCCACTTCGTCCAGCTCCTCCGGTGGATCCCGAGGCGTTCCCAGGCCAGTTGAGAGACATAGTCTCTCCGATGTGTCCTGGGTCTTCCCCGAGGCCTTCTACCGGTGGAAGTGCCCTGAACACCGTCCGGGAGGCGTCTGGGAGGCATCCTGACCAGATGCCCAAGCCACCTCATCTGGCTCTCAATGTGGAAGAGCGGCAGTTCTACTCTGAGTTTATCCCGGATCAATATTTAGGACTTAATTCTCATAAATGACGGCTGTTTTTTCCATTTCTACTGTTTGTTTTACATTTTCCAACTATTTCAACTTTCTTCTCGTATTTATGACTTTATTCAGATCATATTTTTACTTTATTTTTGTAATTTTCCGACTTTTCCTGCAACCTAATTTTCCAAAAATTACAACTTAAAAAAAAACTGTTGTTTAATATTTAGATTTTATGTTAATAAAATGACCTTATTTTTCCTCATAATAATCTTTCATTATTCTCGTAAAATTCCCCCTTTTTTTTTTTGATTTTCCCATTTTCATGTGCCACCGGCCAATACAAAAACAGCCGCGGTACACAAATGGCCCCCGGGCTGCAATTTAGACATCCCTGAACTACGTGGACATAATTACTAATTACTATACTAACTGGCTACTAGCTATTAGGACTGTTACCTGGCCATTGCCCCAGGACCAGTGAAAGCATGTCTGCTGGACTTGGAGGACAGCGCCTTCCCGGTGTTGTCGTCACAAAGACGGCAAGCCCTGGAAGGCATGGGGGGAAATTGAGACAGAATCTAGACGACCAGATGTGGGAGAAAGTCCGTGTTATGCAAGTCTCAAGTTTTTAAGCTCAAGTCTCAAGTAAAAACATGCAAGCCCAAGTCCAGTCTCAAGTCAAGACAAGACAGGTCGATTCAAGTCAGAAGTCACTGACGTGAAATTTGAGTCCTTACAAGTTATAAGCACTCGTCATAGAGAAAGAGTGCTGACATAGCATTCTGAATTTAGCCAATGCGTAGAAATGTAATCCACACACCACACGCGTTTGTTTGTTCTTAAACCTGATTGGACGTTCATAGATGCATTCAATGAGACAGGTTCTGTGGGAAAATATGTTGTCTTGCTGGAAATGACATAACAAGGATCATGTTAGTTGAATACTTTGAATTGGTCACATTTTACTCAACAAAACTCTCACTGAAAAGCTCAAGTATTCTCAAGTCATCAGACTAAAGTTCGAGTCAAGTCCCAAATCATTCAATCTCAAAATCCAAGTCGATTTGCAAGTCTTTGATGATGTTGTCAAGCCGGGTCCAAAGTCATCAAACTTGTGACTCGAGGCCAAGTTGCGTAGCTCGAGCTCACACCCTCTCGAAACTACCAGCCACAAGAATATGTTCACGGGGTGCCACCTTCCAAGAACCCGGCCTACGCAATCTGAGCTTAGTGCACAATGCTAGGTGGCTACATGTTAGCACAGTCAAACCTCGCTTTTTGTACGCCCCAGTTTTTGATTCAAATTTTCGTACACTGTCTCGGTTATCGTACAATATCGCTCCTTACAAACTAGTCTGTTTGCCCTTTATTGGGGTGACCAAAAGTCCTGTTTTCCCAGGACATGTCCTGTTTTCATGTCCTGTCGTGGCCATCCTTTTTCAGAAAGTGATGAAAATGACCGGGTTTTCATTGGCCATTTAGTTGACTAGCATAGGCCACTCTGCTGCATGTGATGATGTAATTCCGAAAAAAAAACCCTAAAACGAAGATGAAAAAGCCAACTAAAGATAAGCAGTCGTCCCTCGCCACGTCACAGTTGGAATTTTGTGGCTTCACTCTATCACGGTTTTTCAAAATATATGAATTAATAAATTAGCGCTGTTTCGGCCTACTATTAGTTTGAACGTATGCATTATTTAATCAAATTTTTACATATTCTTGGCCTAAATTAAATATTTTTAAGCTTAAAAATGGCAAAATTAACAAAAATACACATATGAGGCATTCAGAGGACTCATTCATGGACGTCATATGTAGTATTCTACACTGGTCACTTGGCGTCAGTAATGTTACATAAACGAGACAAGTATGTTGTCCAGAAAAAAAAGCAATGCTAACATGTGAGTCTGTGTTACAGCTTATTGATGTGTAATATGTCCTATTTTCTGTTATTTTGTCTGTATTTAGAAGGTTGTAAACAGGCTTTCTATGCTCTAACTGCACAAATATTACAGTTATAAATCAGGAATCCTTCTTTGTGAAAATCCACTTATCACGGTAGGTTCTGGAGCCAAATTAGCCGCCATAAACGAGGGATTACTAAACCTACCGCGATTGGTTGTAGACCCGACCGTGAAAAGTGAATTTCCGTGAAGCAGGATTTATTATTTATAAATGGAATATTTTTGCAGTTAGCGCATAGAAAACATGTTTACAACCTTTTAAATATGCTTTTTAACATGAGAGCCCTCTAGACATGAAATAACACCCCTATAATCACCTTTATACTCCCATTACCCAATCTAGTAGACAAGGAGTCGTCAACATGTCAGTCGTGATCGAAAATAAATGTATTATCACATCAGTGTGCACTCCCCTCCGACGCACCTGCCATCTCCATTTTCGATGACAGCCAGCTCCTCGTCGGACGTGTGACTGGACAGGCGGCGTCGGGTTGAAAAGGAGATTTCACTGTTGACTTTTGCCATGTTGTTGTTCTTGTCGCTGTTGTTGCTGTTGTTGTGGAGAAAGACATCAACACAACCGTGTCACTTTACAGAAATACGGCCTTCTAGACTTCTAATCTTTAAAGGATTTCTATCAATCAATGTTTATATCGCACGTGAAATGCAATACTGCAAGGCCACTTTCACACAGAGATCAGAGCCTTCCGGCAGTCAGATGATTAGGTGCCTGATGACGGATAAAACAGACGGGAGTGCACCTGGTTATGATTTTTAGTTACAGTGCTGTTTGGTTTCCACCTCCCAATGTGAGTTTACGTTAGCCCTAGCTGTTCTGCTGAGCCAGCTTTGTTATTTTGCTACTTTTTGTGTGCCATTTGGCTTTGTGCAAGCAAATACTTTACTGATTACGCCAGGCACCATCGTGGAGTAACGCTACAATGCTAATTCTGACGGCGGACCTTGGTACCCCCAGTCCGTGTCGGTGTCTTTTCTACAAAACAACGTGGTTGGGGAAAAAAAGGTGGCCAAATGGAAGTGTCACATTCGACCGCAAAGAGAATAAAGCTTCATCTTTATTGTCAGAGAGGTGAAGGAAATATTGATTATTGTGGTTGTAGTTTACAGTGCATCATACCGCGAGCACCTGCGTCTACAGTATACACAGTACTACCTAAAAATACCACCTCCTTATGTCCTTACCGCTAAACAGGATCAGTGCTCTCTGTGTGAACGGTCAGCTCTATCTTAAAACAACTCAAAAGCTTATGGCTCGCTGCATTCGCTCGTGAATATAGAAGCCTTAAGTCCATTAGGGCGCCTCTTTGGGAGCACATAGTTAACGGTTGCAAGCTTTCCTTCACCTCGTAGCGTACGTGTAGACTGGACCAGTAATCGCGACTCTTCCTTATGATCTATGAGGCTGGTTCGTACATCAGTGCTATGATCTTCTGGCCCTGCCACGGCATAGTTGCTGAATCAATCCAGAACTCATTTGGACTTTTACCAAAATTCTAAAAAACAAATAAGCCTTGATGCACTATTTCCCGTATTTCTTCTCAACTGCTACGGTTCATTTCTAATATTCTCATTGAGACTTTTTTTCTGGTAATGCTATCACTATGCTCCCATGTACAACTACATTTTCTTCTTGTACTAACTTTATTTTTAAAGTCACATTTACAAAATGATTCCCGTAAACGTGTTTTTCTTGTCAAATTACAACATTTTGCCCGTACTATTCGAATGTCACGCTTGCAATTATGACTGATTTCGGAATATTCCGATATCACTGTCATAATTATGACTTTTTTCATAATATTCCGATGCCGCTCTTGTAATGATGACTTTATTGCTCTTATAATCCGATGTCACTCTCGTAATTATGTTATTTTTCTTGTAATATTCCAACGTCACTCTCGACTTTTTTCCCCATAATATTCCGTGGTCAAGTCAATCACGTATTTAAAGAAAAATTACCGTAATATTCCAGCATCAGTCTCATAACTTCGACTTTTTCCAGTAACATTCCTATGCCCGTCTCGTGACTATGACTTATTTCCTGTAATATTTCCATGCCACTCTTGTAATTACGATTTATTTTCTCATAGTATTCCAACGTCACTCTCTTTCCCTGTGGTATCACGATGTCAGTGTCACAACTACGACATTTTTCTCGTAATATTGCAACGTCAATCCCCCAATTACAACATTTTTCTGATAATATTCCAATGTCACTCTTGTAATAACACTTTTTTGTTTATAATATTCCAACGTCACTCTCGTAATTCCGACTTTTTTCCTGTAATATTCCAGTGTCAGCCTCGTAATTATGACTTTTTCCAGTAGTGTTTCGATGCCACTCTCTTAATTACGACTTTCCCCCCCTTAATATTTCAATGTCAATCTTGTAATTACAACATTTTTCTCATAATATTCCAATGTCACTCTTGTAATTAGATCTTTTTTCCTTTGATACTTCAATGTCAGTCATGAAATTACAACTTATTTCCCGTCCTATTTCCATGCCACTCTAATAATTACGACTTTTTCTTGTAATATTCAAATATCATTCTCGTAATTACAACATTTGTCTCATACTATTGCAACGCCACTCTCGTAATGACAATTTTTTTCATAATATTCCTGTGGCAGTCTCGTAATCATGACTTTTTCCTGTAATATTCCCATGCCGCTCTTGTGATTACGACTTATTTCTGGTAGTATTCCAATGGCAATGTCATAATGACAGCTTCTTTCTCTTAATATTCCGACACCACAATGCCACCATCGTAATTAGGACTTTTTTGTCATAACATTCCGATATCGCCATCTTAATTATTACTTTTTTCTCCAAATATTCCAGCACCGCTCTTGTAATTACGCCATTATTCTCATATAATTCTCGAGTCACTCTCATAATTAATTTATTTTTCATAATATTCCAATTTCACTCTTGTTATTCCAATTTATTTCTCGTAATATTCCAATATGACTCTCATAATTACAACTTTTTTGCGTACAATCCGAATTACGACTATTTTCTCGTAATGCTGCGACTTTATTCTTCTAAAACAAATTTGTACCGCCACAAATAGACTTGCCGTTACTTGGCCCTCACACATGAGCGCATTATAATGGAATTGTCTGTGAATGTACAGTAGCATGTCATTCAAACCCGTAAGTAGATGGCATCATAACTGCGTCATACCTCTGTCTTGTTTGTGACATAAAAAGAAAACCACACAAAAAAGCAACGACAAAGTTCATTTGTTGTTCTTGTTGCTTTTCATGTTTCTTTGTTCACTTTTTGGCTCCCACAGCGTCCATAAAAATGACACGCACATGGCATCACGGCCAAACTGTTGCCTAATTTGACTTGCTGATCTGCTGGAGAGCTCCCATGGTTGTAACACGTGCACATGTAGATTAGTGCTAATGCCAGGGAGTTAGCCAACCCCCTGGGCTACATTAAATGACACTGACAGAATCGGCCTGAGGCGCTTGAAGGGTGGCTAAAGGTAAATTGGCGAGCATGACATCGTCACTATGTTGAGAAGTGGCGGCGAGGATGTGATGATGGCCCTCTCGTATGGAGGTTTTGAAGGACGGAGGTGGCAGCGGTGCTGTTTTCCTCACCTGATAAATTCCCTAAAGCCTAATCCCGCCTTTAACGGCAATAAAAGTTCAAACTGTGTACGGGATATTACAACAAAATGGTTGTAATAAAAACTCACTCATGCGCAAAAGCATTTTTAATCACAGCACCGCAGTTAATATTGTTGATAGAATTAGCTGCGGAGCAAGATTAATATAATAATGCTCTTATTTTGTTCTCGGAGATTAGCTGCTGCACTCAAGTGCAAGGATCCGCTAAGAAGCTTGAGGCGAAGGTTTTTGTATGTACCAGGACATCCTTGTCTCTCTGGAAACCGGGTATTCACATTGCAATGAAATGACAGGAAGAGGTCTTTATTATTATAAAGGGGGTGAATATTGTATGACCTCATGTAATAATATCACAGAAAGACCAATTATTTTGTTATTTTTGCATTGTTTGTCGTACATTTTGGGAGGAAAATGTAATGTATTATTGATATAGTGCACATATAGGCACAACAAGTTGAAAATGATTTGGTGCTGTGTTACCATACAAGTCATAGGAAACAATAACAGCACTTTAAAGCCAATTGTATCAACATTTTCTTCAGTATTGCCTTATTTTGCTTTTTTGTACTTATTTAGAGTTTGAATGCAAAGTGGCCCCCACCTGGTTGAAGTCCCGTCACGCAGACTCGTGTAGTAAGCCCACCACACAAGAGACTCCCCTCCTCAGACCACCTCCGTATGAATCCATCCTCTCTCAAACGGCCGTCTGCGCGTCCCAAACATTCCCCATGGCTCCGTCTAAAAGCGTCCACAGAGACGCCTGGCCATCGTCGGTGCGATGAGGAGCGACGAGGGGGAGGGATGAGTATTGACGAGGATGAGGGAGCCTCAGCTGGCAGCTCCCAGATCAGCCGAGGGGAGGAGTCCTCCATCAGTGGATCCCTGAGACGAACTGGACGACTGCAAAGGAGAGACAAAAAAGCTAAATTAGGACAAGGAAAAAAGTCCTAACGTTCCGAGATTTTATTTTTTGTGAACATTTTTCTAAAATGCAACTTGACAAAATTCCCAGCAATCTTCATGTCAACAGATTCTTTGCTTCAGTTGTAATAAAACCTCCTTATTCTAGTAAATAAAACGCTTTTTCTTGACTTTGTTCTTGTGATGTTACGATTTTATTGACGCTGTTTTGCCTTTTTTTTCCCTTAAAAGTATAATCAAAAATTACAATTATGACTTTTTAAATTGTATTATTATGAAAAAAAGAAAATTATGCGGGAAAAAGTCATAATGTTACTAGATAAAGTTATACTAAAACGTAAATTGACAAAATCCAAAACAATCAACAAGCAAATGTTAACGTGTACTACAGTATGTTCCAATTGTTGTACGTAGTACAGACTTATTCTTATTAAAAAAATGTTATTTCTTGTAATATTATTTGGCTTTTGTTTACAATTTATTTTTCCTTTGTTACAAATTAACAAACTACTTTTATGACGTAAAATTATGACTTTTTCATGTGATATTATTACGTTACTAAAAAAGCAAAATCACGAGGGGGGAAAACGTAATAACATGATCATTTTTTGACAAAAAAAATCTACATGCTAACACATACTATGTTGGTAATAGTACCTCCTTTTTCTCATAAAAAAAAACATTTCTTGACTTTTTTCTTGTGATGTTAGCATTTTACTGTATTATTGTTGTATTTTTATCCCTCACAACAGGGGTGTGACAAAAAAATGGCAAAAAAATTTAATGTAAAACTTATGTAATAATGTGAGGAAAAATAATGTCGTGTTGGTAGCATAAGTTGAAAAAAAATCTTGATTTTTCTTCATTTTTTTTCTTAACATTATGTGAAACTAACAAAACATTTTTGGAAAAATTAGGTTGAGGAAAAGTTGTAATTAGGGCTGTCCAATGATTAATTTTTAAAATCAGATTAATCAAGGTTTTCAAATTAATTAATCATGATTAATCACCATATCCCACTATGTCTGAAATTCGCCGTTATTAATAACGGAGAATTAACTGAAAATTTAAATCAAGTTAAGAGATGGCACACATAATGGTTTATTTAATAGCAGAATATCTGAATCAGACTTTAACTGTGTTATTATGAACAAAGAGGAGTTGCGTTCAAATACACCACATCATTTACTGTAAGTTGCATTCACATGTTGCATACTTACGTAAATGCAGCAAATTGTACTTCCGCATTAAGAGTTGCAAAGTGAGTGATAAGAATATCCACTTTTTGATTTTCTTTGCATTTCTCTTTATTTAGACCACGCATACACGCATAATAAAGTCGTTGTTGTGATGTTCCAAGTGTCCGTGAATGCATCTTGCGGTCTGTCCAGTGACAATGAGGAAGTGTCGTTGCAATGACGAATGGACCAGAGACGTGTTTGTTTGGAGTTGGAGGTACATACAGTATGTGGCGTTGGAATTGCACTGCTGTTGATGTGTTCAGATAAGAATAAAGTTATAAAAGAGCGTCAGACACTGTGTTACTCTGTGGGGAGCTACACTGTGCCCCCGTCTGTCGTCATAACAGAGAGCCGTGATGCGTATGCCATGATGCGTATGCCTTATTTGCGCAAAAAATGTAACGTAATTAACAAAATAAATGAGTTACCGCCGTTAACGTGCTACTTTTGACAGCCCTCGTTATGATATTATGGGAATAAAGTCAAAATATTATGGCAATAAAGTCATAATATTCTGAAAAGAACATTTGAAAGTTGAAATATTTGGGAAAAGAACCAACAGCAAAAATGGGACTGATAATCCGCTTTTTCACCTACAGTATATGACAAAGCTGAGATGCAGTTTTTTTTTCCTATGATATTATGACGAAGCAGCAAAGGGAGATACTGAAGACACAAAAAAGGACAATTAAGTGTGAAAAAGTTGTAATGTGACGAGATAACGTATATTTCAGTTTTGGTAAACAGTATACGAAAATGTAGCCTGACAAAATCCTCAACCATCGCTACGATGTTTCAGTGGTAGTACCACCTTATTCTCATCAAAAAAAGTTTTTTCTTGATCTTGTTCTGACATTACAATTTTATTGCTGCGGTGTTACAACTTTTTAATCTCTTAAAATGACATATTTTGACGTTGTTATTGTTGTAATGTAATGTTACAATTTTACTCTTCTTATATTGTGATTTTTATTCTATGATATCATAACAAAGGCGCAAAGGAGACAAACAAGCAAAATAATGAGAGGGAAAAAAGCCGTACTGTTTTTTTTAAAACACGGTTGCCCAAAGTGCGGCACAAGGACCATTTTGCACCCGTGGCTGTTTCTTTATTGGCACGAGGCACATTGTAAAAACATAATTTAACAAGAAAACTAAAAAAAAAAAAAAACAGCAGTAAAAATTGAAAAATCTACAGTAATTGAAGAATAAAGTCAAAATATTAATGTTACAAATTTTAAAAAAGTAATATAAATATTATTTGACCAGAATAACATAATATTATGAGGAAAAATAATGTCATTTATCAGCGTAAAATTGAATTATTATTATTTTTGTAATAATAAATTATATATTATTAAAAATAAAAAAAATTGTTATGAGAAAAAACAACAAATAAAGAAAAAGTTATAATGTTACAAGTATAAAGTAAAAAAATAAGAGAATAAAGTCATAATTATGAGAAAAACATTTCCAAGAAGAAAGTTGAAATAGTTAGAAAAGGAAAAGAACACTGTAATTTTACAAGAATAAAGTAAAAATATTGACAAGACAATATTGACAAAAAGTTGCTATTTTTATGAGAATAAACTTGTAATAATGTGAGGAAAAATAATGTGATTTTAGTAGCGTAGAATTGGAAATTATGTGAAACAAACAAAACAAAATTAAGCCATTCTTGGAAAATTCGGTTGGGGAGAAGTTATGTCTCATAAAGTTCCAGCTTTCTTTTTAAGTTACAATTTTATCCTTGTAATTTTGCATCTTATCCTTCACTCTTTTATTGTGTCATATTTTGACTTTTCTTCTCATTAAATTACGACTATTTCTCCCAATAGTACGATGTTACAATATCGGTCTGGTAATATTACGACTTTCCTTCTCATACAGTACAACTATGACATTATTCTTGTATGATTATCAGTTTTTCTCGTAAATTTGGACTTTCTTCTTGTAAGCATACAACTTCTTCTGGTAATTTTACCACTTTAATCTCGTAATGTTCCAACTTTCTTTTGTCAATGTCGCGATTTTAATATCGGGACTTTCTTTCTCGTGAATTTACGACTTTATTCTAGCTATGTCACTACTTTAGTGTCACAATCATTCATCATCATCATCATGGTCAGTTGTTTAGCGTATTGCGGCCCCGCCCACCACACCACTTGATCACCCCCCCATCAGGTCCAAAGAGAAATCCCTTGGCAGTATGTGGCTCTGCTGGAGCTTCTAATCCAGGCTTAGTCCTGAGAAGCTAATTCAGCCACTTAATGCCCCCTCATGGTTGTGCTAGCTCAGGTCAAAACACAACTCGATGTTTTTTCGGGGGGGGGGGGTTGGCACATCTTCACTTGGTGTGTGAAATTGACAACAAAGCCTCCAACTGTCAAATTAAACAGCACAATATGCACCCTGCTGGTGGTTGCCGGATGTGTTCTAAATCATTTCTTTAAATGCAAACATTTTCAAATGCAAACTCCAGTCATATACGGGATCGTTCTGCATCATCCACTGTGTTGCTTTGACATTCATTTATTTGTCGCGGCCCACTTTTTGTCTTGGAAAATTATGTCATATTCTGATGACGACTTTTTTCGAGTAATATTCTAATTTCACTGTCGTAACCATGACTTTTGTCTCATAATTTCCAAAGTCACTCGTAATTACTTACTTACTTCATTTAATAGTATCCCGATGCCACTCTCGTGATTACAACTTTTTTCATAATTTCCAATGTCACGCTCGTCATTATGACTTTTTTCGTGATATTTTGATGTCACGCTTGTAATTATGACTTTTTTCTCATAATATTTCGATGCCATGCTTGTAATTGCAACCTTTTTCTTGTACTCTCTTTTGTCACTATCGTAATTATGACATTTTCTTGTAATATTCCGATCACTTTTGTAATTATGACGTTTTCTTGTAATATTCCGATGTCACTCTCGTAATTACAACTTTTGTCTCGTAATTTCCAATGTCACTCTTGTAATTATGACTTTTTTCTTGTAATATCCCGATGTCACACTCGTAACTATGACATTTTTTGTAATATAATATTCCAGTATCAATCTTGTAATTACGACTTCTTTGTCATAATACGTCGATGCCACTTAAAACGCTCGTAATTCAGACATTCTTCTTGTAATATTCCGATGTCACGCTCGTAATTACAACTTTTGTTTTGTAATTCTCTGTCAGTCTCGTAATTACGATTTTTTCTTGTAATATTCCGATGTCACTCTCGTAACTATGACATTTTTCGTAATATCCTGACGTCACTCTCGCAATTACAACTTTTTTCTTGTAATATTTCGATGCCACTCTCGTAATTACGACTTGTTTCTTGTAATATTCCGATGCCACTCTCGTAATTACGATTTTTGTTTTGTAATTCTCTTTGTCAGTCTCGTAATTACGATTTTTTTCTGGTATTATTCCGATGCCACAGTCGTAATTGCAACTTTTGTCTCGTAATTTCCAATGTCACTCTTGTAATTATGACTTTTTTCTCGTAATATCCCGATGTCACACTCGTAACTATGACATTTTTCGTAATATCCGGACGTCACTCTCGCAATTACAACTTTTTTCTTGTAATATTTCGATGCCACTCTCGTAATTACGACTTGTTTCTTGTAATATTCCGATGCCACTCTCATAATTACGATTTTTGTTTTGTAATTCTCTTTGTCAGTCTCGTAATTACGATTTTTTTCTGGTATTATTCCGATGCCACACTCGTAATTGCAACTTTTGTCTCGTAATTTCCAATGTCACTCTTGTAATTATGACTTTTTTCTCGTAATATCCCGATGTCACACTCGTAACTATGACATTTTTCGTAATATCCGGACACCACTCTCGCAATTACAACTTTTTTCTCGTAATATTTCGATGCCAGTCTCGTAATTACGACTTGTTTCTTGTAATATTCCGATGCCACTCTCATAATTACGACTTTTGTTTTGTAATTCTCTTTGTCAGTCTCGTAATTACGATTTTTTTCTGGTATTATTCCGATGCCACACTCGTAATTGCAACTTTTGTCTCGTAATTTCCAATGTCACTCTTGTAATTATGACTTTTTTCTCGTAATATCCCGATGTCACTCTCGTAAGTATGACATTTTTCGTAATATCCTGACGTCACTCTCGCAATTACAACTTTTTTCTTGTAATATTTCGATGCCACTCTCGTAATTACGACTTGTTTCTTGTAATATTCCGATGCCACGCTCATAATTACAACTTTTGTCTCATAATTCCCAAAGTCACTTTTGACTTTTTACTTGTAACATTTGGAAGTCACGCTCGTAATTATTACTTTTTTCTCGTAACATTTTGATTGCGCTCTCGTAATTATAACATTTTTTCGTAATATTTCAGTATCATCTTGCAATTACGACTTCTGGCTCGAAATACTGCGTTGCCACTCTCGTAATTATTTCTGGTAATATCCAATGTTAAGAGTTTTTTCTAATTTTAGTCAAGCCATTAATATGAGGGTACGGCGCAGGAGCAGTTTGTGGTACGGAGCTCATTCTTTACTGTCCTGCGGCACTTTGTAAAAATCTAATTAAACACGGCCCACATTGCGCACTAGCGATACTGAAATATTGATACTTCGATACCAGCCCTTCATGCTCTTAAATCGATTCTCAAATCAAAATATCGATATTTTTGATACTTGCCATGCGTGAACCGTGAATAAAGTTTTCATTCTTAAAGTAGTTCTTAATAATTAATCATTTATTTTAATGGTTTTCTTATTTTTCTTATTTTCTTTTTTTATTGTTTAAAATACAATTTTCACATATTTTATACGATGTTGTTTTTTTCTCTTGCTGTATATCAGCTTGGCTATATTGTTAATCACCCTGCTACCTTAATATATTTCTGGGTTTAAAATAAATAAATCATCAAATGATTCATGTATTTAAATTAATCTAAATTAATTCATAAATGAATTAAATGTCTTGTATTCTTTATGCTATGATATGAAATACGCTATTTTTAGAAAATTACCAGACAACACAATAGGTGATTTTGTAAAGCATCTGTATCGGATGGGTATCGCTGCTACCAGCCTGAATTTGACTCAGTATTGGATCAGAAATGAAATCAGTGGTATCGCACATCACTACTGAGCGCTATGAAGAAAACCACACAAAAGTAAAGCATGATGTTACATTTGGTGCACAGAGAAGCAAAACAATGACTTCATTCCACTAATAAGAGCGTGATGGTAAACTAGCCAATGATTATACTGTAGATAGATAGCACAGTCATTGTATTGATGAAGGAGCGAGGCTAATCTATGCTTCCGGCTAACCAATCACTTTCTCTCCTCTCCACTCCAAACCTCATTAGTTCCAGAACAGTCTCCAGGTGCGTTCATCAACCATTCAAAGCCTCATTACTCGTCTGCTAGACGCCACGTGTTCTACAGTGAGCATCAAACAAATGGATTTAATGAGACATAATGAAGACAATGGCTCAAAACACGACATCATTGGCAGCTAAGCATGGCTAGCTCTTTATGAGAGGCTAGCAGCTAAGAGAGGCTAGCGTCTGCAGCTAAGCAAAGCTAGCCCATTGCTTGTGGCTAAAATGAAATTAATTGAGGCTAACTTTACGAATTCAAAGTGAAAAAGGCAAACACATTACTTGAAGCAAATACTGTACGCAACTAAGCAAGGCTAGCCGTATGCTATCAGCTTTATAAAGATTAATGTACAGTTAAGCAAAGCTAGCAGCTAACAAACAGCCTGCAAAAAGCAAGTACATTGGTTACTAGAGATCCACATGCAGCTAAGTGTGGCTAATTCATGAAATAAATCATATAAAGAAACTTCTGTATACAACTAAGCAAGGCTAGCTTCTATAGCAGGGGAGTCCAAAGTGTGGGCCGGGGGCCTTTGGTGGGCTGAGGCACATTCCAAAAAAATTTTTTTTTTAAAAAAACAACAGCAAAATTTGAAAAATCTGCATTCATTTTAGGGGAATAAAGTCAAAATATAAAGGGAAAAAAGTTGTAATCTAACGAGAAACAAAAAAGAACGTCATTTTAGTAGCATAAAGTTGAAATACTTTTTTTTTAAACGTTGTAATATGGGAAACAAACAAAACAATAAATAAAGTTCTAATCTGAATTTAAACTCAAAGTCAGAAGATTATGGGAGTAAAGTCATAATTAGGAGAAGAAAAATTACAAAGAAGAAAGTTGAAATAGTTGGGGGGAAAAAACAGCAGAAATGAGCAGAAAAAAGTCATATTCTAACGAGAAAAAAAGTCTGAATTTTACGAGAATAAACTAGACAGGAAAAATATCATTTTACTAGCATAGGTTTGAAATATTAATCAAAAAAATGTTTGTTTTTTTTTAAGTTGGAATATTAACTAAATGGAGTTGTTATTTTTGGAAAACCAGGTTATCATATTATCAAAGTTTATCAAAAACATTACCATATTATGGAAATAAATCTATAAAATAAATACTATGGGAATAAAGTCATGACATTACATAAAAAATTACGAAGATTATTTAAGAGGAAATTTAAAATACTGGAATAAAAAAAATTTAAAACACGCAAAAAACCACAGCAAAAATGAAAAAAAAAAAGAGCAAAGAGTGAAGTTGATACTAATAATAGGCTTTTTCACCTATATGACAAAGCTGAGATGCAGTTTTTTCTTGAAATATATAAAGAATAACTTCACAGCATATTTACAAAATATCAACATGACCCTTACATGCTTTTGATTTTCACTATCTGGCTGTCGCTGGAAAACGTTTGGACACCTCAGCTTTATAGGCTAGCACATTGCTACAAAAGAACGTACAGCTAAGCAAAGCTAGCAGCTAAGAGCACCTTATTAGATGTGAATGTAACCCGCCCTGTTTCGCACCGGGGCTCGAATACAAGACCTTCGTAATGAGAGGCGAGGGCGCTAAGCACACGACTAAAAGCCTGGACTGTCGACCACGTGTTCAGCGCAGCTCTTGAGGCAGAGGCAGTGAGGTTTCCCAACGTACACTCGCACAGCCTCACAGGCTGGCATCCGCTACTTGAACATAGAGTATAGCTGAGATAGTACAACTACATTGGTTACTAGCAGTAGTGGAAGTAACGACATTATTGTTTTCCAGTAATGGATGATCTAATTAAGTACTACTTCAAATGTTACAACGCTGTTGACGTTACCGACTGCTTCAGTCGCCATTGTTCACTGTTGCCCACACAGGAAGCTAAACAGCTAGTCAACAAGAGTTGTGGTTGCTCACGCTCAGGGAAACACTGCCCCCTAGCGTTTTGGTAAAGAAATGCAAGTCACAAACTCAGCCCTCAGCCTCAATCCCATGAAACGTCTCTCAATGGCATGTGCCACTACAAAGCTAAATCCCAATTCTTTGATGTATTTGTAATAGTAGTAGTAATTTCATTACTAATTCAATTTCTTTCAGGAGAGTAACTACAACTAATTACTTTGTACGTAATTTGCCTGACGCTAGTTACTAGAGGTCTACATGCAGCTAACACCAACAAATGACTAGAGGTTAATATGAGACTTTAGCACAGTGCTAACACAGCTAAGTGGTGCTAACAGGTAGCTAGCTGGTGAAAACAGCTGGTCACATTTCCGTGTCGGCCACCGTGTCAAACATTACCACCCTTCTGTTTGTGATTCGTGTACAGGAGAGGATATACAGTACATATCATATCTGTGGATCATATCATATCTGCAGATGCTATTGACTGGCAGACGACACACATAAGGCTAACAGGCCAACAATCGCCGCTATGCTTGTTTGTGTGCATCAGACAACGGAACCAGCCTGGTAATCACAGGGAATCATTCCAATCACTACCGGAAAAGTCAAGAAGGAGGAACAAGTGACTCAAGGGTGTGTAATCAGACTACTTAGGATGGAAATGGAAGATGTGCGGGGGAAGCAGAGTGGTGGTCAAGTGCCGACATTAATGGATTTGGGACAGCACTTTACTGTCAAAATTTGCGCTCTCAACAACTAAGCATGCATTGTACATAGTGTACATATTTAAGTATGGAAGCATGTGATTTCAACCACAGCCGTAGTTTCTTTTCCGTCAGCAGCCTCGGTTAGCGTCCAAATCAGTTTTTCAGTTAACGATGAAAATTTACACCCAAATTTTGCTTTGGTTTACATGCATTTTTTGGTTAGTGTTATTAAACACACTGCGTGAGTCCAACTGTGTTCTTGATGTATATTTTATCACAAAACGTCCTTAGCTCGTAATAATTAAAATATTAACCATGACAATGATAAGATTGACAATAACTGTTAGTAAGCCGACATCACCGTCACTGTAATAAAATGAACAGGACAATACCACGAATAAATCCGTGAGTTTTGTGGGGAAGTACGTATGTACTGTGAGTGTGTACGTGTATCTCTGTAGGTGTGTATGTATGCATGTGTTTGCCCCCTTCTTGATTTCTTATTTTTATTTATTATGATTTTTTTTTTTCAGATCATCAAACAAAATTTTATATTAGTCAATGACAACACAACTGAACACAAAATGCACCTTTTAAATAAAATCCAAACCTACATGGCCCCTTCCGTGAAAAAGTGATCTGAAACATTTAAGTGTGACAAACATGCAAAAACAAAAAATCAGGAAGGGGGTAAACACTTTTTCATACTGCTGTATGTGCGAGCAAGGTGAGGGACTGCTTCCTACCACCCAGCAAGCTCCGCCCCACAGAGCCAGCATGGGCCCCCACCACCAGAGAGCCCCCGGGGGAACATTTGGGCAAACCGACCCGGCCGGAAGACAACCAGCCCCCAAGACCGGCAAGAGCAACGTCCTTAGCGTCTAAGAAAGAAGCTAGCAAATGACAAAATGGCAACCGTTACGCTGTTGCCAGACGTCTGCTAAGATGTCATCAGCGGTTGACTCTAAAAGTGGTAACACAAAACACGTTTTTACAGTTTTACATACATAAAACATTTCTAAATGCATGTAAATCAGGAATTTTGTGCTGAAGCTTTTGCGCTTTAAGACACGAGGCAGCGTTCATAATATATTTTTATCAGTAAGGAATAAAATCGCACAGCTTTTACTGTATACAAAATTCAGTGTGCACTATGAGCTAGCATGTACAAGAGGTGTGCATATATGTGTGTGTGTGTGTGTGTGTGTGTGTGTGTGTGATAATGTGTTTTAGTCCAAGTGACCCTCTTCTGCTGATGAGGTGGACCCCTTAATCACATCCTGCTAGAGATGACTGTGTTTACCTGCTCGTTTTTGTAGTTTTCCAAACACAGAAGATGATTTAAGCCACACTGAACGCATAGAAAGAGTTGCTATGGCAACCCTTCAATCTATCTCAGCTTTGTTAGCTTTTCATTCCACAGACCTTCAGCATGAGAAATACACCAGACACACTGCGCCAGGAGTGAAACCATTCATGTTTAGAACCTTTCCATTCAACCCAGGAACAATATGTGGCTCCAAGAGTTGGGCTCATTGAGTGTCATGCGATCCAGTGTCAGACTCTTTGTTTCATGACAGTGCGTGATATGCTGCTTTCTATAAGACACATTGCATGCTCGACGTAGATAGTTCTACTTTGACGTCGTTGTCACGAAAATGGGGTTCTTTGTTCAAGATCATGCTGCTCGCTTTACAGCAGATGTTCAAGACATGATACGCATGATTTGTTTTACCATGCATTGCATGCTCGACATGTACTTTGGTGTCGCTGTCACGGAAATGGGGTTCTTTGTTCAAGATGGTGCATGAAATGTTGCTCGCTTTAATGGCCAAGACAGTGCATGGTGTGCTGCTGACTTTACAGTATATCAGATGTTCAAGAAGGTGCATGATATGCTGCTCGCTGTACAACAGATGTTGAAGACAGTGCATGATATGCTGTTTGTTTTACGACGCATTGCATGCTGAATGTGTACTTTGATGTTTGATTGTCGCGGAAATAGGAATCTTTGTTCAAGACGGTACATGACATGCTGCTCACTTTACAATACATGTTCAAGACAGTGCATGATATGCTGCCTGCTTTACATTAAATGGTCAAGTAATACATTTGTATTACTTGTATTACTCGTTCATTGTTGTGTGTTCCACAGTGTTTACATGCACGGGTGAAGATGCGAGTCTCCCGTCACAGAAGTCTTCATCCGCTGTCAAAAAAGTCAAACTATCCCTTTAATATTATTTCATCTCATCATTTGATCTTTTTGTCTCATAGTTATGACGTTTCTATCTCACAATTATGACTTTTATCTCCTAATTTAGAATTTGTGCTCATAATTAGTACTTTTTATCCCGTTAATTTTGACTATTTCATAATTATGACTTTCTCTCATAATTTCAACTTTTTATCTCATAATTTTGAGTTGTCTTATCTCATAAGTATGACTTTTATCTCCTAATTTCTCCTTTTTGCTCATAATTATGACTTTTTATCCCGTAAAGTTTGACTATTTATTTCATAATTTCAACTTTTTATCACATAATTTCAACATTTTATCTCATAATTTAGAGTTTTCTTATCTCATAATTATGACTTTTTATATCATGATTTCGACTTTTTATGTATTCTGACTTACCATTGGGATATTTTTTTTCTTTCAGTGGCAGAAACTGGCTTTCATAGTATTGTGACAGTGTGTGACCAACAAATATATTTTAAATACTTAATAATTTATATTTCAAAACTAAAAACGACATATTAAAATAATATGCATAATAATGTGTATAATTATATTTGTACGTAAGTTATGTTTAAATAAAGCTATGTTATTTATTCAATATACAGTATATACCCACAGGCCATCAGGCTTCTCAATGAAGCACTCACACACGCCGCACGCACACACTCATAGCACTTTATTATTTATTTACTTATTTATTTGTATTATTTATCTGTATTAATGTCTCTTCTGTTGTTGTTGCTTAATTTATTGGTATTTATGTTTCTTATGTTCTTATTCTTTTTCTTGTGTTTTCTTTTTCTTGGGAGAATGAAAAGAATAAGAATTTCATTGCATAGTATAACTGCCTGTTTTACTATGCATATGACAATAAAACTTGAATCTATATGTATACATATACATATACATATATATATATCCTAATATAAATATAATATAAATATCCTATCCTACGCAGATTAGCGCTGTACAGTTCTTTTTTTTTTAAACACCACCTGTGCCCTCTACAGGAAGCCTTGAGAACTGCTTTCAAACGCCCACTACTGTAAAATGACATTACATGGTGTTCCGCTCTTACAACGGCGATGCCAGAACACATGAAGGACAGTAATAACAAAATTAAATACAAGAATGAAATGAAATAGCAATTCCTTACTTTTATACCTGTGGTTGTCTTGCACGCTAGATGGGGGGGGGGATTGCAAGCGACAGTCTTATATTGTCATCACTCTTAGTTATCATTGTCTATTTCATAGGAGCAGATCCTTTCACGTGTTGAAAGATGCCGTCTTTATCCTTCATGACGGTTGCGGCCATTGTCGGTCGATTTCACTTTTCTTTGAAGCAGTGCAATCAGAAGAGTCTGCCTCATGCTTGGGAGGCATGATGAAGGGAAAAAAGTGAACAAAAAGTAACCAAAGTGACATTGTCCTTCCTCACTGTAGCGACACATGACTACATACTTGACAAGGGTTTTTTTCTTACTTTTTGTACATTGTTAATTAGAGGTGCATGATAATTATCGGGCCGATATGAGGGAATTGGGATGTCAAAAATAGCTCCAATAACCAATAATTAATAAAAAACGCTCCAATGAGGCGAGATTACCCATACTGTGCGGGTGAGCAAATCCATTTTCTCCTGCCTGTGACGTTAACAGCATGTCGTAACGTCCCCTGAACTCAAATGTAAACAAACATTCACTTTGTGTGGTAGTTGGACCAAATGCTCCGCGATGAGGGAAAAAACACCCCACCAAGCACACAAAAAACCTTATCAGCCACCTGAAACGCCAGAGCCGCGGCATTTCAAAAGGTTTGCCAGAGACCTCGGTGGCATCACACCGGCTGCTTGGAGCGTGTGCCCGAATACAGTGGACCATGTTGGGCCACGCCAGGTGCCTACTACACAGCAAATAGGAGTGTTAATTTTTTGGTCTTGATGAGAATCTCGAAGTTGGAGTGTCAATCTTACACTATTTGGAGTTGATCTAACACTGCATTTTCTTAAAAATGTTAAATTTAACACTGGTTCATGAGTGTTGTAGTTAAAATGGAGTGTTGAAAATGTTCAAATCTTGTTGTATTGTATTTGTACTTTATTTATCCCACAGCGGGGAAATTTACTTGTTACGGCAGCAAGCAAGATACGCAAGTAAAGAGTACAGTGTAAAGAAATGCATATTGACTACAAGTACAACATGGTTCAGGTGGTGCAGGTGTTATAGAGCCTGACAGCGGTCGGTATGAAGGACCTGCGGAACCTCTCCTTCTTACACCGTGGGTGTAACAGTCTGCTGCTAAAGGAGCTGCCCAGGGAAACAACAGTGTCATGTAGCGGGTGAGAGGTGCTGTCCATGATGGATGTCAGCTTAGCCAACATCCTTCTCTCCCCCACTTCCTCCACGGAGTCCAGAGGACCGTCCAGGACAGAGCTCGCTCTCCTGATCAGCCTATTGATCCTGCTCCTGTCTCTGTCCGTGCTGCCCCCTCTCCAGCAGCCCACAGCATAGAAGATGGCTGAGGCCACCACAGAGTCATAAAAGGTCCGTAAAAGAGTCCTGCACACACCAAAGGACCTCAGTCTCCTCAGCAGGTGGAGGCGACTCTGGCCCTTCTTGTAGAGGGCGTGGGTGTTGACGGACCAGTCCAGTTTGTTGTTAAGGTGAACACCCAGGAATTTGTAGCTGTCTACCAACTCTATGTCCGCTCCCTGGATGTTCACCGGTGTGAAATGGGATGTTTTCTTCTGGAAGTTAATGATCATCTCCTTTGTCTTGCTGGTGTTGAGTTGCAGCTGGTTAAGCTCACTCCAGCTGACAAAGTCCCTGATGACCGTCCTGTATTCCAGATCATTGTTAGTGTCACAATAAAGACATTCAACACTTCCACACTCCATTTAACACCTAACAGTGTTCACGTGTGTTAAGCTCCACCCACGGACATTTCATTTAGACCCCACCCCTCACTTCACATTGTTGAAATGAAAAGTAGATGGAAGAAGTTGACAATTAGGAATCATTTTGCATCAGTAGGTAAGTAAACATTTAAATAGATGAACTAATGAATTGTGTTGTACCTGGATGCTTACACATAAAAAGCGTTTTTGTTGTGATATTTAAAAAGACTAATAAACTGAGGCAGCTGTTTTCACCCAAAGCCTTTGCTAATGTTAGTGTAACCAATGAGTAATTAAAACAGAGTCCTGATAGCAGTTTACTATCAATCCAGGTTTAATGATTTGCTGGACTGAAATGCATCTCTTATTTTGCTTCACAAACTAGAAGTCAGCGAACATAACAACATGAATGGACAAAACATCTAAATAACACACAAAGGAAAAAAATATATCTATATAAAATGTTAAATGTCCCTTAAACTGTCCTGAGCACAATTTAAGATTTGCTGGCCAGCATACAAAAATAAAGAGTCTATAGAGCTCTATACGTGTATGTATGGGCTATGTATGAAGGAGTGTATGTGTGCTGCGGTGCCTGGGATGCTCCAGCAGCGGCAGGATGGTGACGATGATGATGACGAGGAGGTGGATGGTGTCCTCTTCCTCCACTATGGCCAACAAGGAACAGCAACAGTCTCTCACATCCAAATCGCTAGCAGGAAAACAGCATAATGTCACGCAGTGATGGATTGAGCAGACAATGCTCAATGGCACACACAGGTGGCTCTCCTACACACTTTGACCATGTGCCAGCCTACAGCGCTCTATGTAACAGTATACTGTAATGCACATTGCAACATAAACAAACACACAGGGAACACAGTCACCAATATAATTTAAAATAGCCTTCTGCTATAAACAAACAGGATTCAAAGTATCACATCTACACAAATGAATGGCAAACTCCGCCTAGCATAGCAACTAATTAGCGATTAGCGATTGACACACTAATACCATTATTTTGCATACATATTTTACATTCAACACAACTGTATAATATAAATGACCTTGTACATCTCACATGAATGCTCACCTAGCAGGAAAACAGCATAATGTCACACAGTGATGGATTGAGCAGACAGGCCTGGCACACACAGGTGGCTCTCCTAAACACTTTGACCATGTGCGAGCCTACAGCGCTCACTAGGGGCACCATGGTAACTAATTAACGACTGTCGCAAGACTGTCGTAAAGATGTCCATTTCTTATAAAGAGAATCACATACAATTATAATAAAACAACGAATGTATGAAATTTAGTAGCACATTACTTAAATGATAACAGACAGTGGCATCAATCCCGGAACATTACATATAGAAAGATAACATGTCTTTTAAATCACACAAAAACACAGCTGGGTTACATCAGCTCATGTTTTTACTAAGTTATATTTTCTATTTAGTGTTGCTTTGAACTGAATCGGCACTGCCTGTGCAACATTTGGCAATGTAAGTGAACGCTACGTTATATCTTCATTATGCTGTCTTCATTTTTAGTGAGCTAATGGCTAACTAGCTAATTGGCACGAGGAGCCCCCACATGTAGGTCTCGCTATATTACTTGTATATGCTGTACAAGATACAAGATATCAAGGTTGGGCAACTGTAATTGTTACTTTAACTTAAAAATAATTGTCAGGCATGTGTTGGAAGTGAACTACACATTTTTTTTTAGAATGATGCATCTTTATTTTCCTTCTTGATTCACAGCAAACCTTTCCTTAGTACATGAATGTGGTAAGTAATATCTTTTTATTTATTTTTTTATCAAGGCATAAGCCCTGCAACTGTGGCTGTTCCATATTTATTTTATTATTTTAGTAGGATTTTTTATATTTTATGTATTCTTATTCTCAGAGGTGGATGGAGATGTCTTTGACGAGCTTGCCAAGTCAGGTGTTTTGACTTTCAAGGTCCTTTTATCAGTGACAGGTAAGAATGTGAAAATATTTGAAAATGCATGAGGTGGTTTAGATATCACAGGCAGTGTGGACCCCATCAGGTACCTTGGTTTTGTCCAAATGAGATATTGTTGTCATGATCTTTGAGGCATAAAAATTAATTTTTGGTCTAACTTTACAATAAGGTACACAAAAATACAGTAGTTACTGATGAACTAATAAGGAACTAATTACTAAGGCACAAATTTACAGTAGTAGAGGATCTAATGAAGAACTAAAAAGGAACCAATGAGCAGAGTAGTTACTAAGGAACTAAAAGTCATACATTTAGAGTAGTTACTAAGAAACTAATGAAGAACTAATGAGTAGTGGTTAGGGTTAGATAGGTTTGTAATTTTGTGTACCTTATTGTAAGGTGACACCGTATTTTCATTTGATATTCAATTTTTAGCCCCTTTTCCATAGGTTGAAATTCCCCCAAATTATTTTTTTTTTGTTCTAGTTGTAATTAGTGTTTTGTGCTGTTTGGTAGAGTAAGAGATTCATTTGACTGGAGATGAAGCATCCTTCACTGTGCAGACTCCACTATCCCTAGCTTCACCCCAGTTATCGCCAGTTGGTAGCGAGTCTCCACTCTTGCCCATTCATTAGGTTCGACAATTTATCCTTCAGCCCACAAGAAAGAGGAACCCAACAGAACCAGTGGATCAGGATGAAGCATGACAGGTAAGCTTTGAGTAAATGAATGTAAAGTTAATATTATCAATGATGCCTAAAGTGTTTTTATGCATGACATTGTTTTATTTAAAAATCCTCTTGAATTCCCATGAACACACTATCATTTTAATGTTTTTGGCAGAAAGTCGGTGGTGTTTTGAGGGCCAATCCGAAAGGGGAGGAAATCTTCAAGGAGTGCAACAAGACTAAAACACTACCTGATGCAACGTGTAAACAGATGGTGAACATCCTGGTTGCAGATATGATGGAGCTGAGTGGGTAAGAAGAATTTTGTCACTTCCCCCTTTCCGTTAGAACAGTCATTCCAGACTGTCAGCAACGGCAGTAAGACCATGTACTGTGGGAATGGTTCTGTGATCATTAACATGCATTAACTATGATTTGTTTTGAAAGGAGCGTTCCGCCATCATGTGTGATGACAAAATACACCCTGAGAATTGTGACTTGTTTTCCATACCTCAAAGATCCATTCTCCAAACCTGGATATGTAAGTGTGTTTTCAATGTAAAACCCAAAGTACTGTTTTTTTTCCTTTAGGTGTGTAGTTTGTATTAAAATCTTGTTTCAAATATGTTCATAGGATGCTTAGCTTAGTGGCAGTGGCTCAGGAGGTAGAGCAGGTCGTCCAGAAATCGTAAGGTTGGTTGGATCCTTGCTCCCTCCACCCAGTCACTGTTGTGTCCTACACTTCTCCTGGCTCTCAAAGTTGTTCCAAGACTGTTTCTTCATGATGGTCCAAAAACCAGAGGAGAATATCTGTTAACTGGTCAACAGCTGTTTGGTGAGGAGTGCAAGGAGGCACTATCTACAATAAGACATTCAACCGATGAATCCGTGGTCAAAGAAGATGAGCAACTTTCCAGTATCGACAGAATATGATCCAAGCAGAAGATGTATCATCGTCTGTCCTCAATGTGTTCCCTCGCTTCCTTGATGTTCCTGGATTGGTAAGGAAATCTTTAGTATTTGGACTAGTTCAGTATTTGATCCTCATAGGTTACCCATTATGTCAACCATTTATAAACCTGTAGGCCTACAGTATACTTGTATGAAATATTCATGTCTTGTTTATAGATTGACCAGGATTTCTCAATGATGTTTGCTGATGAAGTTTCTCAGAGGTTCCTGGCAAAGTGGTCGACTGTCTTCAAACCAAAAGTCATTGCAGACTGGAAGACTCTCCCGCAAAAGCAGAACATGAGTTGCTGTCAGGAACTGAACCTCAACCTGATGACAGCTGTGGTCAGTACAAACAGTTCTGTATTAGGCAAATAACGTAAAATATTTATTTCCTAGCTGTTTACAAATTATTTTTCTTTTAGGCTTGGACAGGGATACATCCTCCATCCTTCTACTCCTGCATCTGCTCCCTCCGACTTCTAGAGGCCAGGAAAAAACAGCAAAGATTAATTTGGCTCAAGCAGCCAACCATCTTCTCAGACATCTTAAGGTATGCAAAGGTCCATTTTTACATTTTAGGTTGCAGATTTTCTTGAATCGGTTAATTGTGTTGATTCAATGTCATAAGGTGTGCTAAACACCTGAGAAATGGAAACCATGCAAAGGGGATTTAATTGTTGTTGCCCTTTTCACGTACAGGAAGGAGCCAGTTTGACCCTCTTCCAAGACTGTTGACACAAGACAACCATTTCTCCTCTGCATCAGCGAGCGAAAGCGACATCCAGAGGTTCTACATTATTATTGACCAAAAGCCGATTGCATGCAAGGCACATACATTTATTGCAGCTTTTGATGAACTATTCAAAGCTCACTTTGTCTTCAGTCTCCCATATGCTTAACAATGGATAAGAGCAAACATTTGGGTCTGCCCAGTTTTGGTGTCTCCACTATTTGGTGATGTCATTAAAAGGAATAATGATCACTGGAACTTCCTCCTCCTTTTGATGCAGATTGTCAACATAGTGTTCTGCTACACCATAACTGATGGAATGATCCTTTACTTGAAACATCTGATAAGTGACCACCACACTCGGTACAAAGCATCGCTTCCTGGTAAGAAGTTGATTCCCAAGCACCGCTTGATGATACACTATCCAAGAGGCATACAAAACATTGGCGCTTTTATCCATACGTGGTGCATGTTTTGAAGCCAAACACCATTTTTTTCAAAAGGTGTGGTTAAAATTTTTTAAAAATCTCAGTCATTTGTCGTGGCATTTCACAATGAAAATTATTATTTTAGAAGATTTGCATTTGGCCCTACAACATCAAAAACAATCTGCAACTTGAAGGTCGGGAGGAACGTGGTCAGGCATGATGTCGGCAAGCATCTTCCAAGTATGTCAAGTACCAACTGGGTACGGTATAGAGTACCATGTTGGTGTGTTCATATGTACTGGATGTATCTTTGATCTACCTGTGTTCAAGAAGATCTGTGATATAATAATACACAAAGAAGGTGCTTTCATAATCGCCTGTAATGTAGAAACGATGTACTATGAGGACCTGTTTAACGCGTACTGCATAGAAGACCAAATGCTTGAGTTTTCTGTCATGTGTTTAAATGAACTGACTCATTTCAGACCATTTGACAAGCAGTGCTCTAATGACAATTGTCAAAGAGCATACGTACTGTAGTGCCCTACTGTTGTTTAAGCTGTCTGTTGTAAATGAAATGTTTTTGAATAAAATGTATGAAGCCGTCAACTAGTCATATTTTTTATTTATTTTTTATTTTATTTTAAAGTAGTATATTAACACTTTTATCGTGTTAATGTTGCAACTCCTTTGAGAGTATTTAAATGACACTATAAGAGTTAATAAATGACTCTTAAGAGAATTCATTTGTGACACCTCACACTAGTGTTAAAAAAATGCAACACCGGTCGTTGTCGAGGAGTGTTAAATTTTAACTATAGAAATAGTTAATATTGACTCTACAATGGTGTAAAAATGGCTACACTTTCAAAAGTGTTAAAATAACACTTTGTAGAGTGGACCCCATGGGACACTTTGAAAGTGTTGAGATGAACTCCTACAGTGTCAATTTAGGCCTGCTGAATTTGCTGTGTACCGCTCTATACTGCGGTTCTCCCCACCTCCGTAGCGGCACACCGGCTGCTCGGAGCATGTGTCCGAATATAGTGCACTTTCCTGGGCCACAGCAGGTGGCTCCCTCCACTCTATACTCTGGTTCTCCTGATAGTAGTGGTGTGATAATAGTCAGTGATATTTGATTAGGACAAGTCTTTCTTACTTCCCGGTGTGCAAGAATTACAGTTGAATCTAAATTTAAAAAGTGGATATAAAAAGTTTTTAGGTTATCGGTACCATATCAGCCTTGAGAAGCAGAAAGTTATCAGTATTGGTTTGGGAAAAAAAAGGTTTCGTGCATCTCTTGTATTAATAATTTATGGGAAGTAGTTGTTACTTGTCAGCGTGAGCAAACAGCATACTGAGCGTGTTTCGGTGTTATTAGCAGCTCATAATGTCTTCTTTCCCTGGGGTGCTATGGCGGTACAGTCCAACTTGAAACACTTCCATAGACAATGTTTCTGGTGTTCATGGGTGGCAGCAAATCTTGTGACACGCAGGAATGAATCAGCTTCCACACGAGCTAATGAACCGCGCGGCTGTGGATGGAAACTCGACCGAGAACATTCCTGTGTGCTCGAAGACGATACAAATTGTTGGCATCGGTGGTGTCAGTCAAGACTGTGACTGCTTCTGTGAGTCCATCATCCTGCAGTGACTGCAAAACAACTACACAGATATTAAGAAAATAGAAGGTTCGCTTGTCTATCACCTACTTCCTGCTGCCTGACTACACAGCAACACAATCACAGCACTTTCTCTGTGTTTCGTCCTTCATGCTGCAATTCAGACAGTTTAAAAGTGCTTTTTACTCAGCCCTGCTTGTGTGTGTGTGTGTGTGTGTGTGTGTGTAGCTTTAAATGCTGATGAGTGTGCTTGTTGTACTCGATCCAGTTTTTACACTTGTCCAACATAAGATGTCATATATCGCACAGACCAACGTGACGTTAAAGCAGTGGTGTCCAAAGTGCGGCCTGGGGGCAATTTGCAGTTCATGGCAGTTTTTTTTATTGCCACATAAAAAAATATATAATTCATAAATTATATGTTATATATAATATATTTATAAATATTAGAAAAACTGAAGTAATTGAAAAAGCAGCCATTTTACAACAATAAAGTTGAAATATTAAGAGAAAAAAGTTGTAGTCTAATGAAAAAGTTGTATGTATTTATTTATTTATTTATTGATTTATTTATTTGTTCATTTGTTTATTTATATATTTTTTTATTTTTAAATAATAAATAAATTATATATATATATATATATATATATATATATATATATATATATATATATATATATATATATACAGTATATATAAACAATGAATAAAGAAAATTAAGAAAAAATGAATAAAGAAAAAGTTATACAAGAAAAAAGGCCAGATTTGACAAGAATAAACTCAAAAGACCTCAAAAAAAAAATGTAATTTTAGTAGCATAAAGTTTAAATATTAAAGAAAAAATATGTTATTTTTCAAAGTCATAATATTACAATAATCAAAACCAAATAAAGTTGTATTTTTTATAAAATTAGGTTGGGTAAAAATGTATAATATTAAGGGAAAAAAGTCATAATGTGCCGCGCAGTGACCTAGCATGTTGCCCACACAGTCAGGAGATCGGGAAGATCCGGGTTCAAATCTCTGTTGGGCATTTCTGTGTGGAGTTTGCATGTTCTCCCGTGTGTGTGTGGGTTTTCTCCGGGTACTCCGGCTTCCTCCAACATTCCAAAAGCATGCATGTTAGGTTAATTGGAGACTCTAAATTGTCCATAGGTATGAATGTGAGTGTGAATGCTTGTTTGTCTATATGTGCCCTGTCACAATTGCTAGTGACTACCGTTTGTTGTGGTTGTCACTGCTTTGGTACCTGCCTTCTTCTGGCTTGTTTCTCTTTTTTGTTGCAGTTACACCTTAAGCGGGCTGGAGGCGGGGACGCTGGGCACACCTGCTGCTAATTACTCGATACTCATTTAAGCCGACTACCCACAGCTGGCAGCCGCTGGTTTATTGTTTCGCCTCTGCTGGCTACACACCCGAGTGCTTCTGCTACCACTTCTTGTTCCATGCCAATTTGGACCTGCCGCCTCCCTGCCGTCCAGCTAACTCCTGAGTTTGTACTTTTCTTCATGGTGTAACTTTCATTTGCCTTTTTGTCTCTGTTTTTGCCACGACATCATCGCTTTCTGTTTTTGGAACTACTCTCTCTTACATTTTTGTTATTAAAAGTCCTGTATCACCACACGAACTCGCAGCCTCTGCATCTGGGGTCCTAACCACACAGAGAACCTGACATGCCCTGCCATTGGCTGGCGACCAGTCCAGGGTGTACCCCGCCTCTCGCTCAAAATCAGCTCGGATAGGCTCCAGCATACCCGCGACCCTAGTGAGGATAAGCGGCATAGAAAATGGATGGATAAAGTATTCTGAGAAGAAAATTTACAGACAGTATTTTAGAAGAAAGTTGAAATAATTTAAAAAAAACAGCAAAAATGTGGGAAAAAAAGAGGAAAAGGCTGAAGTTATAACCTTTTAACGTTATAATATTTTTTTGTCAAGTTGTAATATTATGAAAAAAACAATAAATTATATATATATACTGTATAATATATAAAATGGTTGCCAAAAACGTTATAATGTTGTGGGAATAAAGTCAAAATATCAAAATATTAAGAGAAAAAAGTTGTATTCTAATGAGAAAAAAACCTTTTATGAGAATAATTTTATGAGGAAAAAATAATGTCATTTTAGTTGCATAGAGTGGAAATAGTAAGGAAAAAAGTTTTTTTTCAAGTCCTAATATTATGAGAAACAAACAAAACAAAATGAATTTGGAGTTTTTGGAAAATTTGGTTGGGAAAAAAATATCATTTTATAGGATTAAAGTCATTTATTATGAGAAGAAAATGTACAATTTTATTATTAGAGTCTATAAAAATGTATTATTTTAGAAGAAAGTTGAAATATTTGGGAAGAAAACAGCAGCAAACATTTGAAACAAAGAGCAAAGAGTAAAGTTAATATTACTAATATGCTTTTTCACCTACGTATATGACAAAGCTGAGATTCACTTTTTTCTTGAAATATATGTAACTTCTTAGCATATCTACATGTGTTGCTTTACAAAATATCAAAGTGGCAAAGTTGCATCCTTTCATTTTTCACTATGTGATGGTTTTTGGAAAAAGATCATCTCAGCAATAAGGACTGGGACAGGAAGACGCAAATGTTAGCAACACTAGCATAGCAATGTGATGCTAGGTTAGCCTATTTGCTGAAGAAAAACAACATGCAGCATGCAAAAAACAAATGTCCAGCATCTCACATGAAGTGACCGACACCCTTCTTCATTCGGTCTGGTCGTGGAGTGGATCGAGGCAGTGAAGGGGCGATGTGGTGCACACAAAACTTTATTTTCTGAGCTCAGGATCTCACACAGAAAACAGCGATACAGGTATCAGTAATCTCTGTAAAATGACACACCAAGGGATACCATCCATCCCTTTTTATACTCTTCTGCTATACTTCCTGTGTTCTCTGGTTATACAAGTTATTACGTTATCATACAGCTGAAAGGATGCTTTTACTGAGACGCAGGTCATCGTGACTTTTTTGCTGCTTTTAATATCTTAAAGCACATCCTGTCTTCTGGTTATTGTTCACCAAGTCACACCACATCCTTCATCCCATAACCGACCTCAGCCTAGTCATATAACTGTTCTATATATGAATATATCTAATGAATACATGTTTTTATGAATTGAAACCCTTCAGTACGTATACGTATGTACTGTATATGATCACGTGTATGTGTTATGGTCCGTATTCAGAGGCCACGAGGTACATCTTTCTTCATGCAACATGCGTTTTCAGGTGGATAAGATGTGTTCATGTATAGATTAGATACGGCAAGCAACACTTTTTTACACACTTGAACTCCCTTTCAGACGAAAGTGATCTTGGCCAGTGCGACGATAGAAAACAAAGACAAGCACCGGAAGATGCGCTTGTTTGAACGGTGCAAGCAAGACTTTTTTTTTAAAGCCAACTTTGACAGCGTTCTGAGTTACATTTGCAGAAAAGATGCCGACCTTTGTCCCCACTTATCAATTAGTTAAGCATGACTATTATCTTTACAGCGACTACGCTGTTTCCTAGAAATTCATTTTGTTGCAAAGAGCAAAACCCTGACAACTATACATTAACCAGATGGCCATACAGAGAGGTTTCATATGTCACATAATAACTCTCAAATACACCAAACAACAGCAGCACTCCCTATCAAAGGTTACCCCCGAGTGACTTCAGGTGTAAATATTTAACTACTAGTTTCATTTTTCCTTTCCTTTCATGTCATTTACATCCATGATGCACCGCTCGGTCGGGTTAAACCTCCTTCATCGGCCACTGCGGTCACGTTTAGTTCAATAAAAGCACCCGTGGGAAGGGTGGTTATGATATCCCAAGTGTTTGTGAATCTGACTCAGGGGCTTTTGTGGCTGTGAACATGTCATGAGTGCCTTCTTTTGCAGTTGCATCGAGCAAAAGTAGCAAATAGTCTATAAAAATGTCATGAAACTACATATTTTCTTTACAGTCGATATGTTTTGCTCCATTTTTAGAGCGTGTCCTCATGTAAAGACCATCCTTACAGGCCAATCTTGTGGCCTGGATGTTTTTTGTTGCTATAGATATTTCCATCAAAACACTGAAACATGAAACCGCCACTTAGATTACGACGTGCCACACTTTCCTTAGCCGTGTCTACTGTGGACACTCTTTTTGGACTTTGCTTTCATTGTTTGACACATTTGCGGCCCAACAACCTACTCTAAACTCATGATTTTGACTGTTTGGACTGGTTGGGTTATCTCTTTTTCCACCATTTTTTTACTGTTCAGTGCTTTTGTTTTGTTACGTCTGTTTCCTGTTTGGACTGAAAGCATTACCTTTCAAGATTCAAAAGTTTTATTGTCATATGCACAGTAAAGCAGGCAGTTATACTATGCAATGAAATTCTTATTCTGTTCATTCTCCCAAGAAAAGAAAGAAAACACAAGAAAATGAATAAGAACATCAGAAACATAAATACCAATAAATTAAGCAACAACAACAGAAGAGACATTAATACAGATAAATAATACAAATAAATAAATAAATAAAGTTCTATGAATGTGTACGTGTGTTGCGTGCCGCGTGTGTGGGTGCTTCGTTGAGAAGCCTGATGGCCTGTGGGTAAAAGCTGTGTGCCAGTCTTGTGGTCCTGGACTTCAAACTCCTGTAGCGTCTGTCTGACGGTAGGAGTGTGAATAATGAGTGTTGTGGATGTGTGCTGTCCTTGATGAGGTTGTGTGTTCTGCGTAGGACTCTAGATTTATAAATGTCTTGCAGTGAGGGGAGGGCTGCCCCAACAATGTTCTGTGAGGTCTTGATCACCCGCTGGAGTGCCTTCCTATCACGTGTTGTACAGTTACCATACCAAACAGTGATGGAGGCGGTAAGGACACTTTCGATAGTGCACCTGTAGAAGCAACTCAGGATTGTGGTGGACATGCCAAATTTCCTCAGTCTCCTCAGGAAGTACAGTCTCCTTTGGGACTTCTTCAGAATTTGTTGGGTGTTGTGAGACCAGGTGAGGTCCTCGCTGATGTGTGTGCCAAAGAACTTGAAGGTTTTCACCCTCTCCACCTCAGTCTCATCAATAAACAGGGGTCTATGCGGCTCCTTTTCCCTTGTTCTTGGGTCAATGATCATCTCTTTGGTCTTATCTGTATTGAGAAGGAGATTGTTATCACGACACCAAGCTATGAGGTCCGCCACCTCTCTTCTGTATGATGTTTCAACACCACCAGTGATCAGGCCGATGACTGTAGTGTCATCCGCAAATTTAATGATGCTGGTGTTGTTCTGGGAGGCCACGCAATCGTAGGTGAAGAGCGTGTAGAGGAGCGGACTGACTGGGACTGACTGGGGCCTGCCTGTTAGAAAGTTAAACACCCAGTTACAGAGGGAGGGTGACAGGCCAAGTGTGAGGAGCTTATTTGTGAGTTTGTGGGGGCTGACTGTGTTAAATGCAGAGCTATAGTCTATAAATAGCATTCTGATATATGTGTCCTGGCCCTGTAGGTGAGAAAGGGCTGTGTTGATGGCAGTGTTGACTGCATCATCAGTGGACCGGTTCTGGCGATATGCAAACTGTAGAGGGTCCACAGTTGCCAGGATGCTGTTTTTGATGTGGGTCATGACTATCCTTTCAAAGCACTTCATAACAATAGGAGTGAGTGCTATAGGGCGATAGTCATTCAAGCAGGTCACGTTGCTCTTCTTGGGTACGGGCACTATGGTGGTGGACTTAAAGCAGGTCGGTACAGATGCTTGCGCAAGCGACAGGTTAAATATGTCAGCAAGCACATCAGCCAGCTTTGATGAGCAAACCCGAAGTGCACGGCCTGAGATATTGTCTGGGCCTGCTGCTTTTCGTGGGTTTGTTTTGTTCAGAACCCTGCGCACATCAGCTGATGTCACCATGAGAGGTGAGTCCTGTGTTCAAGGACTCACCAAGTTCAGCCACCCTCTCTGCTCATCAGGAGTTTGGGTGTCAAAGCGGGCATAGAACTCGTTCAGCTCATCAGGAAGTGTGGTTTGGCTGGACGTGGCTACGCTACTCCGCCGTCGATGCTCCGTGATGTGCTGAAGCCCCGCCCACATGCGCCGAGGGTCTGAGGTGGAATAGTAGCCCTCCAGCTTCTGTCTGTACTGTCTTTTGGTCTCTCGTATGGACCTCCTCAGGTCATATCTGGCCTTTTTGTAGTCCTCAGCGGTGCCCATGACAAATGCAGTCGAACGAGCACGTAGCTTAGCCCTTACATCACAGTTCATCCACTGTTTTTGGTTAGGGTATTTTCTGTAATACTTGGTGGTGGTAACAGTCTCTATGCATGTGCTAATGTAGCCAGTAACAGCAGACGCATATTTATCCAAATCAACAGTACAATCTTCCCTCCCCGCTGCAGTTCTAAACACATCCCAGTTTGTGCAGCCAAAGCAGTCCTGAAGTACTTGATCAGTTTCTTCATTCCACACTTTAACTGCTGTTCTTACAGGGGGAGCTTGCTTTAGGAGTCGTCTGTAGGTTGGATAAAGGAATATAGAGATGTGGTTGGCCTTTCAAAAATGGGGTCTTGGAACAGCCTTCAAAGCACCTTTCATGTTGCTGTAGACTTGGTCCAGGATGCTATTTTCCTTCGTGGGAAAGCTCACATGCTGGTAATATTTGGGGAGAACAGTCCTGAGGTTGCAGTGGTTGAAATCGCCAGATATAATGAATACAGCGTCCGGGTGTTTGGTCTCGTGTTTATCAATGATGTCATACAGGAGGCCCAGTGCGTTAGCGGTGTTAGCTCGTGGTGGAATAGAAACAGCAGTTAAATACACAGCGCTAAACCCACGAGGCAAATAAAAAGGTCTGCATTTTACCATAAGCACCTCAATGTCCTAAAATTCCAAAAATGACAATAATATAGTGGCTTTGCTCTGTTTAGAGGGAGCTGGGGAGCGCACCTGTTTTGGTTATATGTGTGTTTCCATTGCGTCCCTCTGAAATGTTTTCCTGTTTCCTGGTATTACTCTTACTCTTTTTTTCTTGCTTGTTTCCACCTCCCATAGCAAATTTTAATGTTTGCCACATAGTGAAAAATGAAAGGATGAAACGCCCACTTTGATGTTTTATAATGTGCTAAGAAAACAAAAAAAATGCATCTTAACTTTGTGATATAGGTGAAAACCCATTATTAGATGAACTTCATTCTTGGCTCTTTTTTCCCATTTTTGCTATTGTTTTTTTTCCAAATATTTAAACCATATTCTAAAATAATCTTTGTATATTTTTTTCTCATAATATGACCTTATTGCCATATTATTACAAATGTCTCCCAACCTAAAATTCCAAAAATGACAATAATATAATGGCTATTTTTTTTCTTAAATATTTCAACTGTATGCAGCAAAAATTTACATTAATTTGGGATGGTAAAAAGTGGAATATTGTGAGAAGAAAATTTACAAAGATTATTTAGGAAAAACATTAAGTAGTTGGACAATTAAAAAAAAAACACCAGCAAAAATGGGGGAAAGAAGAGCAAAGTTGATAGTAATAGGCTTTTTCAGCTATATGACAAAGCTGAGATGCAGTTTTTTCTTGAACTGTATATAACTTCAATTCATTTCAATGTTCCGCATGTGGCCCTGACTGGAAAAAGATTGGACACCCCTGGCTTAAGTCTTAAAATGGACCCTTGACGTGTGCTATTTCTAGGCATGCAGATGTGTAGTCACATGTCTAATGCCATAGCGTTGTCATTTTCTAATTAAGATAGTTTCGTCAATATATTAATATTCCACCTGCACACTGTTTGCCCTCTATTGTGTTTCTATTTCTCCTGTTATTTCAGTTAGTTCCATCGATGTTGAAATGTTTGCTCTGTCCAAAGTATTTTTATATTTCTTCGTGAATTGATTGTTGAATCATTTTCCAAAATTTTGGAAAACTGTGGCAGTAAAAAAATGGTCTTTAGTTTGTAAATTAGTATGTTTATATATCATCAATGTCTTTGCGTTAAATAGAAGAAAATAGAAAATAGAGTAACTTAAACATAGTGTAAGTTTTTGACATTGAGAATAGATATATTTTGGAGTATTTTTTTTACTGAATTATAAGTCATTTCTGTACATAACTTAAACAATAACTTATGGTGATGATCACTGAATGAAACATATTGCTTCATATTATTGTACTATTTTTAGTCAATTGTTGATGACTTCAAGGTGCGTCAAGTCTTTGTTTTTTGTTTCTTTGTCTTTTCTTGTCTTTGTTGGCCAGATGATGACATCTTCATTATTTGTCCAATTCCCTGATGTCTTTGTCAACAAAATGTTTTGGTTTCCTCTGGTCTTGCATTTAACTTGATGTAGATCTTTGCAGTGGATATGCCAAGCGACTTGAGTTTTCTCTTGCTTCTTTAAGTCGCATGCTTTCTTGGCGATGCTGGCTTTGCAGGTGTGGTGTTGTTATTCCTGCCAGACATTGGAATGCAGGTGTCGATGTCGTTGACAGGCACATCCACCCTCTTTGAATGAAGAAAGTTGGCCACTTATTGCTCTGTTATCAGCTGCCCAGCCATAAAACCTGAGTTTAATACAATAATCACTTTGTTTATGCATGTGTACTGCTCCAAATCATCAATCTTCCCCATCATTTGCAATATAATGCGATCCTTTTTGTCATTTTGATTCTTTAAGAGCTTTTCTTATCTTTTACAGGTTGACACAATATTTCCTTTGTTTATATGTTGTCATTTAAATGTTGTTCACTTCCTGTGTAAAGAAAATAAAGTCAAAAAATAATAATATTGATAAGCAAATCAAAAAAAATGTTATTGAGGAAAATGAAGGAATAAAATGTTATGGATAAATTAAATAAAAATAATTTAATATGAATAGATTGTTACTAATAAGTACAAAATAAATACGCTAATATAATAAGTAATAAATGGATGAATAATGTTATCAGTATTATTAATTAATTACAATTTTGGTGAAAAGAGGCTATTGTTATTGTAGTTTTATAGTCGATCCTAAATCCTCCAAAGGGTTAATGGAAGCTGTTGGCTCGGTCATGTTAAAAAGATTTGGAAACGCAGGGGGACGGAGGACAAAAAGCACTGCACGCATTACGTTTGGCCAGCACACACATCGGCAGAGCTGCAACCATTTTATTTTTGTCAAGCAATTTAATAGCATAAATTAAATGACATATTTGACCTTTATTGATTTAATCATTTATCATAATAATACTCCATATCCAGTTGATTTATTTATTTCTACATCGTATGAACGAACTGGGCTGTATTGATTATCATATTGCTTGGAGTATATTGGTTTTGACGTATCACCATTGCAGTGTGTCCTCCCGAGCAGCAGGGTGCAGCACACGCTACGGTGTTGCGATGACAGGACGCGTCTACCCTTTGATACGTCACTCGTGCAATAGAAGAAGAGACGGCACACACAGACAGGAGAGACTAATGTTCAAAGCTGCTGTTGCTCCAGGAGTTAGCAGCTCAGTCCACTACGCAACCTTGAGTCCACGGCTATGCTTGACGCAACCGGCGGAGCTTCACACGGGCAGGTCCTCTCGCTCGCACGGTGCTTTCTCCGATAAGTGAACGAGCTGCGGTCATGGCGGTCCAGGAGAGAGCTCACAGGACTTCTCGCCATATTTTACACGCGAGATCGCCGCGTCTGGGACTATTGAGGATGTTATTTATTGCTTTTATCCACATGACGCGGGCGAGTAAACAAGGTTGGTGACTCACTGGCTAACTTCTGAGTGTTCATTTTTATAGCCGAAGTGTTTTGTTTTGAGTCAAATCACAGCTAGTGCGCTGGCTAACGAACATTTAACTTTGTGTTTACGTTGCACTATGGCGTCAGTAGCTTTGGACGGTGACGTTAGCCGACGTCGCTAGCGGGTTGGGTTTTGTTTTGTTTTGTTGTGTTGTCATATGAGGCTACATGATGCTAACATGCTAACAAGCATCATGGCCACCTCCAGAATTGTCTTTATGACTTAATGAGTGGCTGACGGCGAGAAGTCAGGTGGCGATAGTTTTTGTAAACGTGGCCCAGCGTTGTGATTTTGACCCCTGGGGATGTTTCCTCGCTTGGGGAAGGGGGATGGGGGTGTTGGACAAGTGACAGCCGTGTGTCATTTCTGTGCCGGCTCGGGTGTCCGCCTGTCAGGTCACGGTGATCCACGGCCAGCTGCCGTCCGCGTCCGAGATAAGCTGTTTGTGTCAACTCAGGGAGCTGGTTGCGGCTTTCCCGGGAAATGTGTTTGAACGAAATGAAAGCAAAGAAAACGTGGCCTTTCCTTTTTGTTTTGTGTCGCAATGGTGCAAGCTTAGAAGATGTGACGTGATAAGCGCTAATTGCTCCTCACTGCACGGATTTACAGCCAGGAGTGACATGTGACTTAAAAGAAAGCAAGAAAAACACCTGATTGGTTGCGTTTGCTGTGACACTCCTCCACTTCTATTGGATGTGTTTTGGAATTGTACCCCCACCTCGATGCTCTTTGATATGCTTTATGACAGTTTGAAAGAAGCCGAATGAAAATCAGACCTGCCAACATGTGCATTCTTTTTAACCCTTGCTTGACACCGGCTTGTACCCTTCCTTGCTCTTGTTGCGGATCGTTAAGGCTGTGATTGGTGTGCTGTTTCCTGCATGGGCGTACAGGACACCTCCATGAACTAACTCAGGCGCATTCCTGCCCACTTTCATTACTGTCATTCACTCACTGTGAAGGAAGCTAACTCGCTAAACAGTCAACGAGAGTCAGGGTTGCTCACAAGAGCTGACGTCATGTCACATGCTCAACCCTGATGGGAGAGCTGTAATAGCATCGGTGTCCAAAGTGTGGACCGGGGAACCATTGCAAAACAGCAAAAATGGAGAAATAGAGAACTAATAAAACAAGGATAGTAATATATAAAAAAACAAGTTGATGTTTATAGGCGTTTTTGCAAATTGTAAACAAAAAAATTCTGCAATTTTTCAATTGATTTTAAAATAGTATTTTGATCAGGAGTGTGTGTGTGTATATACACTTAATCAAAATACAATTTTAAGAAAAATTGCAAGAGTTTACATTTTGCACTGTTGGATCTTAAGGGCATTCTAAGTAAAGCTTTAAAATGCAAAAAGACATGGGAGTGAGACAAGAATTTTTGAGTGAGCAATTTATTGCAAACAAGCATTAAAGTGAAATGGGCTGTTAAGACCCCGCCCCCCGCCCCAAAAATATGAATATAATGTTCAAATAGTCAGTAATAATTAGCTGCTCCATTCTTGTTAAACAGCTGGAAAATGGGTATGGGCATGTTTGATGCCAGTGTTGCCAGGAGGCTAGTGGGAATGTTGCTCCAGTTGGTGAAGATGGCCACACGGAGGGCATCCACCGTCTGGAGCATATATCCATTTTTGTGAAGTTGCCTTGCCATCCATCCCTAAATGTTCAGTTGGATTTAGATCAGGGGAACATGCAGGATGATCCAAAAGGAGTAAGCGTATTCCTCTGGAATAAGTCCTTTGTCAGGCTGGCATTATGAAGTGCAGCATTGTCCTGTTGAAAAAGCCAGTCATTACCACACAGACGAGAGCCTTCAGTCATGAGGGATGGCCTCTGCAACATCTCCACATATCCAGTCGCCGTATGACGCCCATGCACAACCTGTAGTTCCATTGTTCCATTGAAGGAAGATGATGGCGCCCCCTCCACTGTGCTGTGTGGGAAAACATCTCATGTGGGACCTCCTTGGCATGCAAGTAACATGGGAAGCCATCAGGACCGTCAAGGTTATATTTTTTTCCTCATCAGAGGATAAAACTTGGTTTCACCTTTTCAGTGTTCTATGTTTGGTGTTGGGCCGCACGGTGGTCTAGTGGTTAGCACGTTGGCCAACACAGTAACAGCCTGGAGATCGTGAAGATTTGGGTTCGATTCTCCCCTGAGCATTTCTGTGTGGAGTTTGCATGTTCTCCCCGTGTGCGTGTGAGTTTTCTCCGGGTACTCCGGTTTCCTCCCACATTCCAAAAAACATGCATGTTAGGTTAATTGGAGACTCTAAATTGTCCATAGGTATGAATGTGAGTGTGAATGCTTGTTTGTCTATATGTGCCCTGCCATTGGCTGGCGACCAGTCCAGGGTGTACCCCGCCTGTCGCCCGAAGTCAGCTGGGATAGGCTCCAGCATGCCCCCGCGACCCTAATGAGGAAGAAGCGGTATAGAAAATGGATGGATGGATGTTTGGTGCTCTCCTGAAAATTCCAAACAGGCAATTTTGTGTATTCTTTTTTTTTTTCTGATTTTTGTGAATTACTCTTGAAGCTAAATCTGTCGTAGACGAGGACTTTTGAAGACCGTTTTCTTCTTAAAAGTCATCTTTGGCAGATGGCGTTTGATGGTTATTGGACTGCACTTGGCACCAGTAACAACCTTCATGGGGGTCGAGGATGGTCCCTTGTCTTGACTGACAGCCAGTGATCCTCCGGCTCAGGGCTGGTGACATTGGTCTACCACTTGACTTTTTTGTTCCGTGACCCTAGGGATGTTTGCAGAAGTTTCAAATGACAGTCTACTGCGTCCAACCTAAAAAAAAAAGTGAAGCACTGTGAATAAAGTTTCTGACAGTTTCTACAAAATATAATACACTGATTCAAAAGGTTGGATTATTATTTTGGTGTTAATCACAATAAGGGGGAAACTATGGCGCTTGGCGGAGGCTTGGAGTGCTTCTCCAGTTATTGTTTTCAGTAAGCCCGCCACGATAAAACATTTTTCTTGGCGATAATTGTCATTCAAATTATTGCTGATAAACGATATTATTGTCAACATTATTTTGAGACAATTTTTTCATTAATGTAATGATTAATATATGACATAATAATGCGAGTAGACTGTATCGAAAGCAAAAAAAACAACATAATAAACAACCAAAAACCCCCAATGAGAATAAAATGTTTCTTTTAGCAAAAATTGCGTTAAAATAAAAATCACAATCATAATCCAAAAACAGTAAAAAAAAAAAATAGACCCTGTCCCTGTTAATGAGGGGGAAAAAACGTCTCTGTAAACAAAATTGCACTTTTGAAGTGTTCTTCAATGCATTGTTACGTAGCACAAGAGTAACACTTCCGTAACACTTTCCGCAAAAACACGATGTAAAACAATAGTTCCCCAATGTGTATTATTATTACATCTGAATATTGACCAAAAAAACGGAGCAATAACCTGGAAATACTCTGAAGTTCACATTGTGTGTCAATGCAGACGTCAGCTCATTTGCATATACAGACCCTTTCCAAAAAATGTGAATATCATGGAAAAGTTGTTTCATTTCCATAATTCCATTCAAAAAGTTAAACTTTCATAGATTATAGATTCAGGGCCCACAATTTAAACGATTTCAAGTGTTTATTTGTTTATTTTTACGTAATTTGGGCTTCCAGCTCATAAAACCCACGAAAACAGGAATTCAAAAAATTAGAATACTGTGAAGAAATCACCATTTCTCAGTTTTTGCAGGAAAAAAAAGAAATTAGGATCATATCAAATCAATCAAAATATGGTACTTTCAAAACGATATGTCAATCTTCAATACTTGGTTGGGAATCCCTTTGCCTTAATCACTGCCTCGATGCCACGTGGCATTGAAGCAATCAGCCTGTGGCATTGCCTGGGAGTTATGGAAGCCCAGATTTCCTTGATGCTTGCTGTCAGCTCTTCTTTGTTGTTGGGTCTGGTGCCCCTCATTTTCCTCTTGAGAATACCCCATAGATTCTCAATGGGGTTTAGGTCCGGTGAGTTGGCTGGCCAGTCAAGCACTGTGATGGCATGGGCATCAAACCAGGTTTTGGTGCTTCTGGCGGTATGGGCAGGGGCCAGGTCCTGCTGGAAGATGAAATCTGCATCTCCAGACAGATCCTCAGCAGAAGGAATCATGAAGCCCTCTAAAACATTCTGGTAGACTGTTGCGGTGACCTTGGATTTAAGAAAGCAGAGTTTACCAACACCTGCACCGGACATTGCACCCCAAATCATGACGGACTGTGGATATTTCACACTGGACCTCAGGCAGCTTGGGTTCTGTTCCTCACCCGTCTTCCTCCAAACCCTTGGACTTTGATTCCAAAATGAAAGGCACACTTTACTTTGATCGGAAAAGAGGACCTTGGACCACTGGCCAACAGTCCAGTCCTCCTTCTCCTTGGCCCAGTGGAGACGCTTCCTACGTTGGCTCAGGTGGCTTGACCCGAGGAACCCTACAGTTGTTGCCCATCTCCCGGATGCGTCTGAATGTGGTGGTTTTTGAAGCTGTGACTCCCGCCTCATTCCACTCTTTCTGGATCTCTGCCAGATTCTTGAATCTTCCCTGTTTGATAATCCGCTGAAGTCCACGGTCATCTCTTTTGCTGGTGCATCTTCTCCTGCCACATTTTGCCCTTCCTCTAGACTTTCCATTGATATGCTTGGACACAGCACTCTGTGAACAATCAGCCTCCTTAGCTATGAACTTTTGTGGCTTACCCATCCTATGGAGGGTGTCAATGATGGTCTTCTGGCCAGTTGTCATGTCTGCAGTCTTCCCCATATTGAACCCAACTGAGACAATTGAACCAAACTGAAGCAATTTAAGGACACCTGGGGAAGCCTGTGCAGGTGATTTGAGTTTAGTAGATGATTAGTGTGTGACACTCAGTTTAAAACATTCATGCCCTGCAAAATTTGGGCTGATTTCTTCACAGTATTCTAATTTTTTGAATTCCCGTTTTCGTGGGTTTAATGAGCTGGAAGCCCAAATTATGTAAAAATAAACAAATAAACACTTGAAAATGTTTAAATTGTGGGCCCTGAATCTATAATCTATGAAAGTTTAACTTTTTGAATGGAATTATGGAAATTAAACAACTTTTCCTTGATATTCAAATTTTTTGGAAAGGGTCTGTACACTTCCTCGATTCACTTTTAGCAACATTGTGTGTGGAATACGCTCCATACTCTTAATGAGGTGTGACGTTTTGTCGGAGTTTGGTCAAAGTGCATGTTTTGAATGCAGCAGAATGTGTTTGGTGCACATTGAGTTGATACTTGTACCGTTTTGTATTTAATTCTTTGTCACTAACTTTTTCATGTAACAAAATGAAATCAGATCGTGTTTTATACACAACAGGCACAAAGAATGGATCGTGTAGCACACGACACACACACACGACACACTCTGCCTCTCCACACTGACACAAAAAGACTGAATGGCTGGCTAGAGGGTTCACTCACTGTGTTCATTCCGTTATGGAACCAATGCACCCAGGTGCTGAGACAGATGCACAGAGTGAACTCTCTTGTCATCCAGCCTGTTTGGTAGAGAGTGAGGAGGAAAACAAAATGCATGCACATGTCAATATATTGGGGCTGGCAAAATTATCCAGTTAGTTTTTATTGATCGTGCGGTTAATTGATTTATTATCGTGACAGGCCGAGCTATCATATGACATGCTAACCACAGGTGCTAATCAGGCCAAACCTGATTTAGTTCTCTAGACAATCGAACAGAGCTGGGGTAGTAAGGAACGGCGCAGATGATCTCAGATCAGTTAATTTGGTCAGCACTAGGGTTGTGAACGATTAACCGATGCGATGGTTTGACAAATGAGAGCTGCAGCTGCATTGGTAGTACCCTGCTGGGTAGATAATAATCAGCCTTAGATTAATCGATTGGACTACCAATCGGTTGACAGAGCGTCTCTTTAACAACATGAGGGCGTGGTTTGCCGGCAAAAGGATTGCTGCGCATCTTTCGTAGTTTATCGTGACTGAAGACAAGAATGGATGTAAATAGTAGCAGTGCGTACATTATAACGATCTAATTTATCCTATTATGTATTGTATGAGACTAAGACTGGAAAAACATGAAATTAAAAGCACAAAATACAGTGCCACCATCCACCAGTACGAGCCTGGAGTTTGTTTTTCAGGGAGATTATTATCCGTTGCTGTATGGTGTGTGTGTGCTAGCATGAATTAAATTGAGGTTGTGCACCGAACAATTATGCACATTAGCATTTCTACACAGTATCAGCATTTGGGACCAAGTATGGGGTGGAAAGAAAGAAAAGGGGGAAAAATACAGTATTCCCATCTGTGCCGTGTGGGAGAACGTTAGATTGAACAAAGTGGGACAAGTAGCCGCTTGCATTAAACAAGCTGTGGGATTTCTAAGTGTATATTATTATATATTTTTTAATAAAATAATGGCCTATATTTCCAAAGTTGATATCACTTTACATAAAATTTGATGTAGTTCAAGGACTGTCAAAGTGTGACAGTTGCACCGTTCACAACAAACAAACATGCAAACTGGGATGTCTTAACTATTTTTAGTATAAAATAATGGCCTATAGTATCAAAATTGATATCCATATACATAAAATTTGATGTATTTATTTACAAATTATTTTTTTGTGTGTTTTTGTTTTTAATCTGTTTAAATCTTTTTTAAATCATTGCACCTGTTTGGGTGGTCGGGGACCCCTGCCTTATAGCATGCTTGCGGATATGATGTGCTCTTTTACACATTTGAAAATACTGTAAGAATACCATTTTTATAGAATTGCCTTTTTTATTTTAAAATGTAAGAATAATGTCTTCATCATCGTACCGTGTGTTCACTGTATCGAATTGAATCGTTTGTTTACAAAATGTTATTCTTTCTGAATCACATCGTAACCCTTGTCTCTAGATGCATATCGAATGGTCTACCACAAAGAGATTTACAAACCCAGTCAACACTCAAAACTCTGCCCAAAGTAGAAATTGGACTTGTTTCTGCTTTTACGTAGTCACTACGCCGTCCAGTCATGATCCTTTTGAAGTTCCGCGTTAGGGTCGAATGTACTAAAATCTGAGCTTTGGACATGATCAATTTAAAAGTAGCCCGCAACCTGAAAAAGTGTGAGCACCCCTGCGCTATATACATAATAATAAAGCCTATTATTTACATATTGACCGCAATTAGTTTGAAATAAAAGTATCAAATAAAATCAGAAATATCAATATCAAATACTATAAAAGCGTTTCACTACGCTGTATCTTGAAAAACATGCATCGGAATCACCTGTCTGCCCTTTTGGCACTGACAAGATCAGGAGAGGAAGAAAAGAGAAAGGTATTTAAAGTCAATTAATGCATTTCTTGCTGCCACAGAGACGCAGCGGTGTCCCATGCAGCCCACCACCACAGCTTCAAAAAATCCTACACAATCATGATCACATGACATTTTCATATGATTCCACTACGAGATTGTCAAAGTCAAACTCATCCGAATCGTCTGAGTAGTCAAATGTTCTAAGACACCCCTAGAAAGCATTCTTTGCGTCCAGTTTTTAAAAGTCAGTTTCGCTAAGAATGTTGGTTTTAAAGTTCAGGAGGAAGACATGAGGAATGGCCGCCGCTCTGGGTGGAATCGGCAGCAGGAAGCAAAGTTAAATATTTAGGATTCTGGAAAAATGTGGGCATTGTTGCGAGCGTACAACCTGAGTTGTATAATAATAATTGTCATTTGTCCTCCTTTTCTTCTGCCGTGCTGATGAGTTCTCTCTGTCATTCACAGCGTTCATTCAGTCGGACACAATATTAGAAGTTCTACATTTCGGTGATGGAGGCCTTTTACAGGTAAGCCCTCAAGTACGCAAGTCTTGCAATAACCAGTTGAATGTGTCTGATTCCTAGGCTGTTGGAGGATGCTTGGTGGGATACATTGTGTCAACAACCATGCATTTCTTGTTGCATTTTCCTCATGGTGTTAATACTTGTGGTGGTGGTTTCCCAAAAGTGGATTGTGTACATTGACACAAACATTATACAAGATTATATGTAATGTGTATTCGGTCATTTGTCTGTGTTCTTCTTACAGGCAGACTCCGACATCGATTTTAGTTTATATCATCAACAAAGGTAAGTTTTCCACAAAACGCTTAAATCACTGGTGTCCAAAGTGTAGCCTGTGGGATATTTCCTGCCCTCAGTTTGTTTTTTTTATTGGCCCACGGCACATTGTAAACACACAAGCAAGAAAACATTTTTTTTAAAATGGGACAGGGGATAGATGACTGCATTGTCAAATGTGCATAATTGGCCACACACAAAACGACGGCCCGAGTGCAGATTTTCAAAGACTTCAGTGTTAGTGCGTGGACAGGTAAAGCTGAGCTTTTTGCTTGGTGTCATAAGAAATATGCAACATTATGTTGTGTTTTTAATCCTTCTTCAATAGGGGTGTCACGATGCAACTTTTTCACTTGATAAATGGCCGATACCGATCCCATATCAGCACAGACGATACATACTTTAATTGTTTAGTAGCATGGAATGTTGGAAAAGGCTTGATTAAGTGATATTACTCAGAGATGTGTGTGAGGAAAAACTGACCCATTTATGAGCCATTTACTTGTTGATGCATCTCGTGTACAGTTTTATCCACAGTAGACAGAATGTAGCGAGGCTCGAGTTGCTCAGTGAAGCTTTTTAACCCGAATACCTAACACAGACAGGGGCTGGCGCTTTTCTTTTACAGCCAAAGACCTTTTGCCGTCCCGCAGGAGTTTCTCCTGCTTTCCAAAAGTGTCAAACACCGGACGCCGTGCTGTTGAGAAAATCCTTCTTCAAATGCTCGATGAGTGTTGGTCGTATTAAACTTCCCCGGTTCTGTGCCACCTCGGGAAACTTGTGCGTGACACCTTTTGCACTCAGCTGCAATGTCTTTTTCTGACTTTGAACACAAAAACACAGCCACTCGGCTTACATCACTACTTGTACTCCTTGCTGAACACGCTAGCACACCCTGTTGTGATCACGTGAGTTTTACATGCTGAATAGAAGCGCTGGTGCGGAGTCTGAAATGGACTGCTTGTATCGGAGATGTAGGCCGACAATAATACAATAATGCTTTGACTGTTTTGTCTGATATTGGACCAATATCAGTATCGGATTTGGACACCCCTATTTAACGACACAACAAGAAGTTATTGATTTTTCATTAATAGGGACGTGTGTGCGCACCTTATGATTATTTTTATGTATTTATTTGCAGTGACAGTGCATATTAATAAACATTTCTGTCATTATGCCAGAATTAGCCAGAAGCCTATTTTTTATCTGTAGTTTGTAGTCCTAAGCACATAGTATGTGATCTAATAATCGGAGCACAATGGGATTTAAAAAAAAAACAAAATAAAAACCCATTAATGATTAGGGGTGTCACGAGATCTCACAAGATTAAAATGTGACAAGATTTCTCATTGAGGAAAAAAAACTGTCTCATAGGCACTACGTCTGGGACGATAATGAAATTATCACGCATCACGCTAAATATAGTTCCATGTGCACGCGTGTCTGTTTTCCTTGTCTCTCGACTCCAAACAGGCTGGAAGAGGGTTCATTCTGCATGCTCCATAGAACAACGGCATGAACGAAGTGAGCCCTTTTGTGAGTCATACAGTCTTTGTCTCAGTGGGTGGAGGCAGGGCCGCTAACATACACAGAGTGCAAAAGAGTGCAACATAGTAGTAATTAAATTAGTAGATTGCAATACATTGTCATATGTTTTCATTGTACTTTTCTTAAATGTAATTTTAAAATCTCGTCTTGTCTCGTTCTTGTGGAGCCAGTCTCGATTATGGTCACTGACTGTCTTGTGACACATAAGACATTGCAAGTCTAATATCTCACCATATTGATGAGCTATGAACAAGTCAGTTGGGGTACGTGCCCAATGAGGTATGCTAAGAAGCAGAGTTCCAATAGCATCTACTGTACGGCATGCTACACAGACAGTCCCATTGTAATGTGTTTGTGAGGCGAACAGGCAGCGCCAAATCTTAAAATAATCTGTCGGTGGTGGTCCAAATTGATTTGTGGCAGCCCGCCACAAAACACTGATAAATATGCTTTGTCACCAATAACAAAGCTGAAACGCAGTTAAAAAAAAAAAAAAAAAAAAGTAGCTTCTGAGCATATCTAGTTGTGTTGGTTTTATTTAGCCTGTCTTAAAACGGCAAAACTATCAAAATAGCCCCCGCTTCCTTGGACTTTTCAGTATGTTTGCGTATGTGGACCTCGATGAAAAAAATTTGGACACCCTTGGCTTAAATTATATAACATCACCTCATACTCTTTTATATAAAAGACCGATTTGTGCTGTTCTTTGTCATCAGGTGCTTTTCATAGTGTTTTTACACCTCGGACCAGGACTTTGTGTCTGTGCCTCTGTCCCGTTGCTTCCTGTGTGTTTTGTCTGCGCGGGTTTGGCCTTGACTGTTTGCACAGTGCGTTCTGATCTCTAAGGGGTTATCTCGCGCAGGCCTATGGTGACCACTCCTGTGTTGTGGGAGGGGGGAGAGGATATTTTCAGTTTTTGGCGGTGTTGGTTGACATTGTTTTAGTTTTGATTTAGTTTGAAAGTGAAACGTCTCATCGTCCCAGCTTTGACGGGTGTCATCCACGTGAAACAAAATGCCTGTCATGGTTTCCGGAGTGGAGAGATTGTTTCCACGTTTGTTTTTTGGCAGCATAACTGGCAAGTTTGTAACAGATTTACATGGCATCTGGTTTATCGCACAAATTTGATGCAGCACGATCCGTGTTCACAATGCTGGTGTTTGGCCTTGACTGAGTCCAATCCGCTGTTTTCATTGCTTTGTTTGTGTCAGCACTTAGCAATAACTCAAAAATTTTTGTGGAGGAGTGAGAACATGGAATAAGGTGTCCTTGTGTTGGGTTTTGTGTTCTGACATTCAGGGTTGCTTACGCACTCCCATAAAATGTTACTACACACAAAAAGACTAGTTCCATGCACGTGGTGGATGACTACATAGTCGCACATCGCTTCACTGAGGAAGGACAACGTCACTTTTTTCTTTTTTTAATGAACTTTTCTTCTTTCATTATGTAACCCAAGCGTTTTCACTGCGTCAACATGAGTGAAAGTGAAAAGCAATCAACACCGGCTGCTTGCCCGATCAGAGCCGAGCCGCTCAAGCGCCAACATAGACGGTCATGAAGGATAAAGATGGTGTCTTTGAACATGTGAAATGATCTGCTCCTATGTAATCGACACTCTGTACATTTACATGCACTGAACAAAAAACAAATTATTGCATGAATTGGTGTAAAACTAGCTCTTAAACACTCATGTAAACACCGGAATTGGATTGTGTTTGTTTTTTTTAATGTCAAGATTGACATACCAAGATTATGCGATTGGAAAGTAGTTCTCTTGCATATGTGTGCTACTGAAGTGGAGCCGGCGTTCTGCGCACACGCCAGCCCCCATGGCGGGATGTAATCATGATGGTATAGAAATTGCTAAACGCTTGCTGTATGCACATTGATAGGAGCTGTTCAAGCTAATATGTGTCCATGTTCAGTGGTTGTTGCTTGTGGCTGTTCAAACTAATACATGCACATATGAATGGAGGAAGCCAAGCAGTCGTGCTCTGTGATGTAAAAAAAGTAGCCATCACACAGCGGTAACCTGTATTGTTTCTGTGCACACTGCTAGCCATCCAGGTGAGGATGCTTGTCATAAATTGAACACAGGGCAACAGTTGTTTCTAGCAGGTAAATTGTTCTGCATAATCACTAGCAGTGTCACAAGACGAGATGATACATGAGATTGGGTCTACGAGAGCGAGACGAGAAACTTTTTACTTTAAAGAAAAGTACAATGGAAAAAAAAAAAGACTCACGAGGCTACATGCATGCTGTGTGAACTGTATGCTAGTGGCCCCGCCTCCACCCACCATATGGCTGGACGTATATGTTATATCAGGGGTGCCCATTTCGGCAATCACGAAGGTAGTGTGGGCCGCGTGTCACCTGCATCATTACTGTCACTTATTAGATGTTAAATGACATCAGTCAGCTGACATTAAGCCCCCTCCTGATGTGCTCTCATGCCGCAGCATAAAAAAAGTGGAGAACAAGCAGCCGCACATGGATAATGCAAATTTCATCGTTATTATTCCGATTACAGATAAACTAACTCAGCAGTAAGATGCCTATATCTATAACAAAAGTTATCCGTTCACTTGTAGCGGCTATTTTAGAAAAAAAGTCAATCATTTCATGTCTGCGCTTCGTGTCATGAACTGTACTATTTCACGATGATTTGGAAAATGTGCCCATTTGTGAAAGCTTTTTAATACGTTGCCTTGACTACGACTGCATTGTCTTTTGCACAATCCCTTTGTTTTCTTGTTTCCATTATCTGATGTTGTATCATAAATGCTGACTGGACGTAACACATGAACGCTATGTAGCTATTTTCACTGACATATTACTCACTTTATGTACACAACTATTGAGGAATTATGTGTAATTATCTTTATTGCCATATTGGTTTGAATTGTGGATTACTGAATGATATCAACTATTTTGATGACTTGTAAACTTTGAGAATGTGAAATACTCATCATTAGTATTTAGTATAGTACTTGCAAAGTTTACCAGTTAGATTTTAAATATGCTATATGTTTTATAGTAAGAGGTAGATCAGTTTGATTGTGTGCACCCCTGATATACATGTACAATGTACATAAATATGCGTATTTATAAATAAAATAAATATATATATATAAATATATATATTCTCTATTTTTATAGTAGGAGGTAGATCTTTGGTACAAAGTAGTCCACAGGCTGAAAAAGTGTGAGCACCCCCTGTGCTGTCTAGATAGATGTATAGCCTATTATTTACATATTGACAACAATTAATTTGACATAAAATATGAAATATCATAAAACGTTTCACTACACTCTATTTTGAAAAACATGCACTGGAATCACCAGTCTTCCCTGCCGGCACTTGGCAGATAAGAAAAGGCCGGCAGAAAGGCGTTTAAAGTTAATTAATGCATTTGTTGTTCAAACCTGTGAAAACGACCCTCACGTTAACATTATTACCGACAGTACATTTAAATATATAAAAAATAAATAAAATAAAATCCTGACACAGCGACACAGCAGCGGTACGACACAGCGGCAGCAGTCGGCCTCCCATGCAGCCCACCACCACAGCTTCAAAAATCCTAGGGGAAGCCCTGTAGTCCATTAACAGCGACTTACCCCCCCACTTCGTCTGGTCAGGTTTCGGTGATGAAAAACGTAGTTCTGCTTAGTTGCTGGGGACATTTAAGTAAAGAGTTTGGCTTCTCAAAACAACATGCGTTCAAAAGAGTAATACATTTGCATTAAAAAATATGCTTAGCTATATTATAAATCACCCTGCTTCCTCAATATACTTCAGGGTTTAAAATAAATCAGTGAATTACTATGATGTATGGTATTCTTTATGCTATGATTTACTGTAATACTGTACACTACTTTTTAAAATTTACCAGACACATTAGGTGACTTTGCACCTAGTATCGGATCGGTATTTGGTAATGTGAATGACCACATAAAAAATCAGATTTAAACAAAAAATCCAAATTGGGCATCATACCCTGCAGTGTGAACGTAGACTACTGTATGTTAAAATGGTGAGATGAGGTCTTTGTCTTTATGTCTTCATTGAACAAAGCACCACTTCTAACCAGGAAGTTCGGACATCTTCAGCAGGTGTGTATTTACGAAGGCGCTGATCTACATTAGGACTGCTTGGCCTTGGCGGAGGCCTCTGCTCTCCTGAGGCGCATTCTCGTAATCAGGTTAGCCTGACACATGCAGATCCAAGTTCACCCCCCACCCCTTTTCCTTCCCTCGGCTTCTCCAATTACTCTCTGGCATTCAGCACATTAGCTCTGAAGCCCCAAGCTGAAGGCGGTGTGCAATTCACAGCCAGGACACGTTTGGAGTCCTCAGTCTCGCTAGAACTTGAATGAGGGGAGCAAAAGACTGGCTGCACATCAGTGTCTGGCTGGGTCCTGTCTTCACACTGTGTGTGTGCGCGCGTGTGTGTGTGTGTGTGTGTGTGTGTGTGTGCGCGTGTGTGCGCGTGCGTGCGCGTGCGTGCACGTGCCCGGGATGGAAGTCCATCCTGTCTCAGAGCATGCAGCCGTAGCCATTGTCTGCTTGGCTGCTAGGAAAGAAGGGAAACTGATCTGTGATGCTGGTGTAGTTACACTTGACTGGTGTATTATGGGATGCTGTTGGGAAGATCGGTACTAAAGGCGGAGGACACAGGGAGATGTTTTGCTATGGTTCTCTTGCACAAGTGACATGGCTGCATTTATAAAATTTTTTTTTTTTTTTTTTTAATCTGGGTTTTGTTTAAAAAAAAAGAAAGAAAAAAAAGCAATTACATTCAGCTGCAGAACTTTCTCCTTCTGCCTCACACAAACGCATTTTTAAATATAGAATATACCTGTATAGGTACTCCTCACTAATTCAGGATAATGTAAGATTATCCACGAACATCACTTTTACATTTTTGCGTCTCACAACTATGGTGCATTCAAGGACTGTCAAACAAAGTTTGAAATCTCAAAGCATGATGTAAAAACATTATCAGTGAGGCAAGGATCACTTGATCACAGGTAACGACTACAACCAAGGCCCTACTTGAAACGCTTGACCAGGCAGGGACGAAAGTGCCATGGTCCACCATCGAGTGAGTCTTGCACAGAGGAGGAAGATGCCGCTGCTCAAGAAGAAACATCTGGAGGCTCACCTGGCCTTTGCTGGAGGTCATCCGAAGCAAGATCCCAGCTTTTGGTCAACAATCGTGTGGTCTGATGAGTCGAAGTTGGAGTTACTTGGCCATATGGATACGGCTGGAGGAAGAAAGGGGAAAGGGGACCCATACAATCCAAAGAACAGTTCCCACCGTCAAGCATGGTGTTGGAAACATAATGCTACGGGGATGCCTCTCTTCCCGCGACGTCAGGGTCCAAGGAACCAAGAGAAAGGAGGATTACATCACGATCCTTGATGAAAACGTGACGAAATCGGCTGAGAAACTCCAAATCGGCCACAACTGGAAGTGCCAGCAAGACAAGGATCCAAAACATACCGCCAAGGTAGTGAAGAAATGCTTCAAGAGCAATGATGTCAACGTCCTAGAATGGCCAAGTCAGTCCTGACCTGATTCCAATCGAGAACTTCCGGTGAGACTTGAAGGCCAGAGTGATGGCTAGGAAACCGACCAATCAGACCCAGCCTGGGGCTTTCGCCAAGAAGAATGTAGCAAGGAATAAGAATCGTCTAGCAGTCATAAACAACAAGGGCTACGCTATTGACTAATAAAGCAAGACATTGGCCTCAGTAAAACTAGGGTATGAATAAAATCCATGAATAAAATACCCCTTTAAAATAAGAATTTCTTAAATTGTGTGTTATTTCTTATATGAATCATAAAAAACTTGACAAAATGCATTAATTTCATCACAAAAATAAAGCATCTCAAATATTAACAAGGGTATGAATAATTTTCAGGACAAAGGTACGTAACCTGGCATACTACATGCCGTACACACATGTACTAGGTTCCCAAAGTGGGGTAGTCGTACCCACAGAGGTACACCAATTGTAATAGGTGGCACGTGAATTAAAAAATAAAAACAATTAGTGCATAACACATATCACATATCACATTTACAAGTGTGTCTGAACACCTCATGGCGCAATAACGGAGCAGAAAGGAGACAGAGCATGAAGTTGTTCATTGCTCTGTGTACATTATATGAACAAATAAGTAAGTTTACTGATTATTTTGTAAGCAAGTTTGCTGATTATTTTGTGCATTAAGAGTGTTTCATCTTGAAGATGTCATTTATATAGTTGAAAACCTGTCACTGTGAGTGGGGATTTCCCCGAAAATGAGTCTTTATCGTTGGTTCTATATATTTTTCTACTTCGGATACTGCTTTATCATGATTGTTCATGATTGTGGTTGAATGTTCCCTGCAATTTGGGATTAAAGTAATATGCAGACTTAAACCATAGCCATCATGAGCGGACAAAAAAATGATGCTCAAATTCAAGCAATTCATACAGAAGCATGCCAACATCAGACTGAAATAAGAGATGTAGGATGATTACGTATCTATTTTTCAGTGCTCTTGTCAAACTTTATCAAAATATGACAATGCAAAATACACATTTTTGAACTGGAATTACTATACATTTAATTAAACATGTAAATATGTTCAGTATTCCAAGTTAAGATATCAAGGTTTATGCTTTTGAAGTGTGCAGGATTAGGGGGTACATGGCTTCAGGTCAAACGTGTGAAAGGATACGCGACTGTAAAAAGTCTGGTAACCGCTGCCGTACTGTTTATTGAGACACACAAGGATCAGACTTCAATAATAATAAATAATAATAAAACGGGATACTGTTGCGGCTGTAACACACGCATAGCTGAATCTCAGATCTGAACCCCCAACGTCACTTTCCACCTCTTTCAGCTCCTTTAGGGAGCACATTTACACTAACATACAGACGCACAAGTCTTATTTATGTCTTAAAAGGCTTATTTATATTTTTGTTGACAAGCGTAAATGCGACTGTAGGGGTGTTATTTCATGTCTAGAGGGCTGTAATAATGTTAAAAAAAAAACGTTCCTAAACAGGTTTTCTGTGCTCTAACTAACTACAGAAATATTCAATTTCCGACTACTTATCGTGGTCGGGTCTGTAACCAATTAACGGCGATAAACAAATTGATTACTGTATTTGGATTTTTGGATACAGTGCCTTTGGTTAGGTACTGAAGCCTACTGAATTCCTACGAGGTACACATTGAAAGTGAGGGGCATGAAGTGTTTCTTGCGTCATGTGTTTACTCTGTAACCAATACAGGCACCCGCTAAAGGCAAAGTATTTGCCACTGCAGCAGAGATTCCGACATGCAGAGAACCCCCACCAGCCCAGGGAGACATGGTGTAGAAGCATGCAGGCCAGCCTTTTAGCGTCGTTTAACACTTGGCCTTCTAAGTGAAATACGTAAACCGGGGTGTCCATAGTGCGTCCTGTCTTTTTTTTCCTTTTTTTTTATGGGTCGCAGCACATTGTAAAAATAAAAAAATTAGCAAAAAAAAAAAAAAGTTAGTCAAAAAATTGTAAGTATCGAAGTGTTCAGAATGCTTGGTGAAAAAAGTGAACGGACAAAGACAAGTAGCTAAAACAAAAGCGCTGAGCTAGGCACTTTCACCTGCATTTTCACTTTCCTAAAAAGGAACCTCGTAAATTATTGTGGTGTATCATATATTTGTTTGTATTCAAGAATTGTATTCACTTCTTTGATTCTTTAACGTTGCATTTTTTCCCACCAAAGAAAATACATACATACAATTCAAAATAAATCAACTAACCAAGAATGAGAAAATAACATCACCAAAACAGAAAAATACAAATGAAAAAACAAAATAATACAGGGTTTCCACTTTTGATATTTTTGAAGCTGTGGTGGTGGGCTGCATGGGAGGTGGACTGCCGGCACTGCGTCGCTGTGGCAGGAATAAAAAAATAAAATAAATGTACTGTCTGTAATTATGTCAACATTAGGGTTGTTTTCACAGGTTTGAACAAGAATTGCAGTAATTAACTTTAAATACCTTTCTCTCCGTCTTTCCTTTCTCTTCTTATCTGTCAAGTGCCAACAGGGCAGACAGGTGATTCCACTGCACGTTTTTCAAAATAAAGCGAAGTGAAACATTTTTATATTTGATTTTATTTAAGACTAATTGTGTTCAATATGGAAATAATAGGCTTTACATGTACTTATATAGCACAGGGGTGCTCACACTTGGGCTACTTTTAATAGGACCATGTCCCAAAGAGCTACCTCCTATGATAAACTTAGAGAATATTTATATTCATGTACATTGTACATGTATATCAGTGGTGCACACAATCCACATGATCTACCTCTTACTATAAAACATAACATATATAAATTCTAACCGTAAACTTTACAACTACTATATTAAATACTAAAGATTAGTATTTCACATTCAGTTTCAAAGGTTTTTAAAGGTCATCAAAATAGTTGATATGATTCAGTAATTGACAATTCAAACCAATGGTAAATAGTAAATATTCTGTCGCTTGTATAGCGCTTTTCCACCTCCAAGGCACTCAAAGCGCTTTGCCACTGCTAGCACATGACATCAGGAGCAACTGGGGGTTCAGGAATCCTAATGTCAGCTGACTGATGTCCTATGAGAGCTACAAAGTGACCGTTATGATGTAGGTGACAAGCGACCAACAGTATCGTCGCGATCACCGTCATGGGCATTCATACACTGTATTTTTTAACATTGTTTTCACGTAAAAAAAAAAAAAGAATTTCCAAGGTGTGCCGGCTTTTATTTTACTGTGGCCCTGCGCCACAATCCATTACATGTAGCGGAAACCCTTTAATAATAACTAATGGAAAAAAAAAGCTATATCTACAATGTATAATGTCAGCCTACATTTTATTTGTAATTTCATCTTCATTCTTAATTGCATTATAGATGGATATAACCAATTAAATGTGGGTATCTGGATTGGTGTCCATATTTAAACGTTAAGTAGTAGCACCTTGATACCGAGGTACGCACAGAAGTTAGGCCCCTACAGGTGAATGCTTGTCCGATCTACTGTTATGCACATTTTGCTGGATTTCTGCATAAGAGACTATTTAGCGGCCACGGTTGTGAACCGAAATCCGAAAAATACAATAGTGGATACAGGCTTTGTGTTACGGTGCACGCCACACCTGCATGTTGTATTACATAGTTGGCTGCCTATCACAAGGCAGGGCTTTGTCTATTGTTAAGATGCACCTGTTGTTCAACAGGCTGGGTGAGTTGCGCCCGTCTACTTAACAGCAGACGGCGGTAGGTGTACGTGTTGAGAAGAGATACGTGGCTCATCCGGCGAATTCTCTAAAGATGCTTCCTTGTGGATTTTTGTGGCGACTTACGGAGCCACAGACGGTGGCTGTCCCGCGGGCGTCTGGCTTGATTATTACTAACGAAAGCCTTGCTTGTGTGTTTAGACTCTCACTGTTTGGAAATGCATACGAACATGGATGCAGTTTTCTCTGGCTTGCTCATCCTCCTGTCACATTTTCTTGTCCCCCGCAGCACGTCCCCGCACCGTGGGAACTGCCGACCCATACGCTTTGAACCTCCAATGTTGGATTTTCATGAACAGTGAGTGACATACACTTTATTTTCCTCTTTATTTTTTCTCCCACACAACCTTGTCATTCATTTTTGAGGCTACCTGTCGTTTCCAACTCCGCCATAATTGGATATTTAGGGAAACCTGCTAGAATTCGCGTCAGCACCTACCTTCACCTGTGCCCGCCTTATCAGAACACATTTCACTCTTTGACAGCAGGTACCCGCCCTTGTAGTATGTCCCAGCTTCTCATGTGGCCTGCACAGACAGAAACAGCAGCTCCTCGGCCAGCATACAAGGGGAGAACGGGGATTGAGGCGGTGGTGCCCCAGCTGTTACAAGCTATCCTCTCGTGGAACACAACACTGCACTATCAGCTGCCGGTGTTCTGGGTTGGCGCACACGTACGCAGTCTTTACACTAAGCTCCCTCTTTTGCCACACTAGGGATGCACAGATCCACATTGTTTCACTTCTCATCCAGATCCAGATACCTGATTTAAGGTATCTGCTGTAGATATCGACCCATATGGCTTTTTCAGGACCGATACCGATTATTAGTAGTAGCTGATAACCGATATTCGGAGCCGATAATAATTTCCAGTAAAAGTGTAAAAAATTGGTGTAAAAATGTTGAATGATACATACACTTAACTTGGTTTAACTGCCTAAAGCATGTTTATTGAACCAAACAAAGACCATGGAGTTCCTAGACTCAGAAGCATCTCTTAGAAGTTTAATAAAAACTTAAATAGCTCCCTGAAAAGTTTCCACAGTAAATAAAGTAACATTTATATATCGCTATGTTTACATGCAGTCAATCCGGGTTAAGGTCAATGTTCTGGTTTCTGAAACATTTGGAATAACCCGTTTACATGCGTGACGTGGGGGGGAAAAAAAAAGGCTCGACGCACGGAAAACGTCATAACGCAATGCTGCTTGTCATTTCCGCGTCTTCGTCCAATATCCAAAAACAACAACGACAGAGCGGATAACGAACGCCTTTGATTGCGCTTTGGTGCTGGTACTGACCCACCACCAGTACTCGACACTATTCTATCTCACTTACTTCATTAATGGAAGGCGAGAATGTGAAGAAATAGGAAATGGAGCTCGAGCTGTGCCACCCATATTCATGCTACATCCACCAGAGCCCCCCGGACACTTTTGAAGCTGCGTTCATACAAACCCTGCTTTGCATAACTTCTCGCTCACCTTCTGATAGATTTCGCTATCGCGGTACTTTCTACCGTCTATAAAAGAGTAATGTTCCTGTCTTTCACCACACTAACGAGGTGGCTTGTTTCCTCCACGCTCCAAAAGTGTGGCGTTTGCGTTGTTTACAAATGGTTTCTGCCAAAGACACAAGATTCCTTTCGAATAGAACATGCGCAGAACACAAATTAATGTTCCTTCTGCAGGATATCCCGATAGGTGTATACATAACCCAATTTTCGGGTTAGAAAAGGAGTAAGACAGGTGTAATATTCAGGTTTTTAAAAAACGAAATACAGTAGACGCCCCTACAACGTAAATAATCTGTTCCGAGAACCTTTATGTTATAGAGTTTTTATGTTATACGAAGCGTACAATACATGTAAATTGCCTAATCCGTTCCAAGATCTTCCCAAACTCACACCTTCAAAATATTCAAAGTCCACCAAATATGGTGGGAAAATATAAGAAAACATTATCATAAACATAGTAGAGTAACATTCCAATGTAAAATAAGGTAATAAGTAAGAATACTGTAAATGAATAAAACTGAAAAACAAAAACAATCCTACCGTTCACGAGATGTCTTGATCAGGAGCGCAAGTGGAGGCAGGAGGAGGAGGAGGATTAGCCTGAGTCGAAACACGACTCAAAGAGTCTAAGAGTCAGCTGGTCTCACAGACAAACACACACGCACTACACGATAATGCTGTGTGCAAAATTTTAATTTGTAACTTAATTGTTTAAGTTAGTTTCAGGGTGACTACGAAGAGGAAGGAGTTTGAAGGGAGAAACCTGTCTCTCACACAAACTCACGTACGTGCTGTATAACTCAGCCAATGAGATGAGAGCGGAGGCGGTGCCCCGAAAATCAGCCAATGACAGCGTGATGCGTCAGAAGGTGTCACCAAGTGTTAGTCTGAACTTGCACCGACTTGAGGCATTAATAAAGCTGATTGGAAAAAAAAAAAAAGACTTGCACTTACTTGACGCTTTGTTATATGGAGGCTAGCAAGCTAGCAAAGCTGCCGCTTGTATTTAATCCACTCTTAACATGACATTGTAGTAGTCGTGAGCTGTAGAGTTTTTCATGTGACTTTCACGCAAACACACATACATTCTCCACATTACATACATTCTCCCCATTGCTAATACATAGTCTGCTGAGCCTTTAGAGCCAGACCGGCGAACTAATGGTACGCTAACCAGCCTCCACCGTGGCGTGCTTCCCTCCAATAAAACAAGTGAATTGAGTTTTTTACGCGCGCTCTCTCAAACACACACATGTTTTTCACAAAAATATCACGGACTGTTTAAGACTGTCAACATGATCAGCAGCCTTCTTTCAAGTAATTGTCGGGAGGTACTACGAGCTCGTGGAGCTGCCGCTAATGCTTACTTCGCTTTTAGGTTATTCTGCTGCTCACTGTAACATTAGTAGTAGCGGCGAGGTGTTGTTTATTACAATTTAGAGTTTTTTCTGCGTTTACTTTGATGTGTGTTTGCTCTCAGGACGTTCTCCACACGAAATAACCCAGTTTTCGGCCCGTTGGATTTAAATAAAGGCCAATACTAACGTAGGTCAAAATTCCAAATATAATTGGGCTAGCTGATAATCGGTTGACCACTAATCTGCAGATACAATAAGATACAATTAAGATACAAGATACAATTCTGATGCCAGAGTTAAGCTAATGTAGCTAGAAGAATATGAGCGAACGTAGCTGTCTCGGCTAACTTCTGGGTTGTAGCGACCTGGAAGTTTTGTGTTGTGAAGGTGTCCAACTGTTTTGCGTGTGTGGTGCGGGACAGCCACTTTCGCTGATATTCTTTGGCCTACATTTGCTGATATTCTTCAAGCTACTTGGCTGATATTCTTCTAGCTACATTTGCTAACAACCATATATAGGGCCCTATGAAATCCGGTTTATTTATTCCCCAAATTCCATTTGAATTTTTTCCAAATTCTGTTTTTTCTCGTATTACTTTTTTAGAATTCAGTTTTTTTACATTTTACACTTTTTACCAGCATAGACTGCATGTTTTTTGGGTTAGTGAATAAAATGTCCGTTAATTAAATGCAAAAATCTGTACATTTATTGATGCAGTACATCATTGGAAAATTTTGCCAATAATTCAGAAATGGATGTAGCCTGGCTAACTTTTCTAATGGGATGTCACCCTCTGCACACGTTGCTACAAAATCTTCAACAACCTGTAATGCTTGTGATTAAGGAAGATGTAGTCAAAGATGCAATTCCAGTTTCATTATTAATGGAAGATATTTTTTATGACACAGTTCGGAGGGGGTCCGTTATTTCTATATTTGTTAAAGTGTGATTAATTATGAGTTACCTATGGACAAAATGCAATTAATTGACAGCCCTACTAAATATAGCGGGTTTGCAACACCGATCCTCCTGGTACACCAACTTACTCTCTGGCAGACTGGTATGTTACATTGTGTTAGGTAGCACCAAATCTATATGTGGTGGTCCAAATGTATTTACAAAATAATTTAGCATTTTTTCATTTCAAATATAAAGATATATAATTAGATATATAAAAAGATATAATTTAAAATTATATTTTATTATTTTTTTCTATTTATAATTTTGTTTATTTTGACATTCTAAAATATGAATCAAATATAAATTTAGTTCCAATGTTAATCAAATGTGTTTTAAAATAAAATAGTAAAAAAAAATTAAAATGTAAATAAACTATTTTCGATTTAATTGCACTTAATCAATAAATAATTTTAAAAAGTAAACAATTTTACATTTAATTTCACTTAATCAAATTTATGTATTTCACTTTGTAAAATACAAATTTATTAGGTTTTTATTTAATCACATTTATTGAAAATGTATTAGTTTAAATGTTAAAGTATGAATAAATATAAATTAAAGTACAAAATTATACATATATATAATTAAATGTAATAAAATGTATTGAGGGCCGCACGGTGGTCTAGTGGTTAGCTTGTTGGCCACACAGTAACAGTCTGGAGATCGGAAAAGACCTGGGTTCTATACTCCCTTGGGCATTTCTGTGTGGAGTTTCCATGTTCTCCCTGTGCGTGTGTGGGTTTTCTCTCCGGGTATTCGGGTTTCCTCCCACATCCAAAAACATGCAGGTTAGGGGACTCTAAATTGTCCATAGGTATGAATGTGAGTGTGAATATATATATATGTGCCCTGCGATTGGCTGGCGACCAGTCCAGGGTGTACCCCGCCTGTCACCCGAAGTCAGCTGGGATAGGCTCCAGCATGCCCTAAAGAGAAGCGGTATAGAAAATGGATGGATGGAAAATGTATTGACAGAATTCTACATCATATAATAAAATAATATACATAAAAAAATGAAATCTAAAGTAATACAGTATATATACACAAAAATGATGAAATATAAGTCAGTTTGAATAACCACAAATAAATTTGGCACTATCTGTTCACCATAGCCCATACACACTTTATAACACATCTGGTGTGCCAAGATGTAGCAGGAAGAAACAGTGTTGCTAACTTAACAACATTGTAGCTGTATTTAGTGAGTATTCAGACAGCTAGACGATAAAAACGGTTAAAAAATCTAGTGAAGGTACTTTCGGTGACTCAACAAGTATCCCCACATCAAGCACTTGCAGGCGCAAGTCATTCATTTATAAATAAGGGAATGCATGTGAAACACTGACTTTCAATGACTTGAGTTGAGTCTTTTTAATCCATTCTCGTGTTACTCCTCATTTGTAAAACAAAATGTTGGAGTAAAACTAAAGTCAGCAGTTATGTGACGGGCAAATGTAGTGGTGTACTGTTGTGTGGACCGTTATTGTTTATTATTTGCTGAGTCTAATCTGTGTCTGTCCTTTTCATTGACAGGCCTGTGGGGATGCCAAAAATGGAGAAAGTTTATTTACATAATCCAAGCTCAGAAGAAATTAGCTTGTTATCAATATCAGCAACGACTGCACATTTTCATGCATCCTTTTTCCAGAACAGGGTGAGTATGTGTGACAGACGGACGTTTTTCCTGACCATACGATGACAGAGGGAGTGTGTGCTGTCATGGCGTCCTCTCTGATTTGATTAGCTATTTGTTACTGTAAACAGTGTGCACATAAGTGACCATGATGTGTGATTTTTATGGACGCTGTAAGAGACAAAATGTCAGTGTTTTTAACATCACAAGCAAGACTGAGCCACCTGTGAGTGCTTTTAATGGGGGTGGCGCCACAGCAGCTCGTTGAGAAGAGCAATACACTAGGTCCCCAACTAACAAACACAATTGGTTCCAGACGACCGTTCGCAAGTCGATGTGTTCGTAAGTCCAACAAAAGGTAATATTTCCAATGATATAGATACTACATGTACATGTATACATATACAGTATATGTGTATGTATGTAAATATGAGTTTGGATGCAGTAGTAATATTAAACGAGGATAATTAATGAAAAAAAACAATAATAATAAAAATGATATAATAATACGTAATGATAAATGTTATTTACCTTTGAAGAGGAATGGTCGAGCATACGTCTTTGTGGAGGAGGAGGAGTTACTGGAAAAAAAGGACAAATCGTCGTCGTTAGACTCTTCTAAAAGAGGTAGTGTTCTGTGGGTGGTGTAGAATTAAGCAGGCCTATTAACTCTTCATAAACTTTAATCACACGCTCTGTCCGGGTTGCATCGTACAGCTACAATTTAGCTTTGCATTTCTCCTTTAAACTCTCTCCCCAAGGCTTCCTCTACCTGTTGGTCCCATTAGCAGTGTCACAGTGCCCTCTACTGGTCAAGCATGTAGCAGCACAGTATAAATATGGAGTTACTACAAGGCAAAATACATGAAAATATAGACCAGTCAGCTTATGTTCGTTTCTCTGAATGTTCGCAAGTCGGATGTTCGTAAGTTGGGGACCTAGTGTACATGCTTTCGTGTTATTCTCCAAAAGGGTCCAAAAAGACCAGAAAAAGCTGCTAGGTTCTGTGTTGTTCATGGCACTTTAACTTTTCAAACATGAGCGAGTAGTTGTGCCTGACATGCAAATGTTTCAGGCACGTTCGATGCAAGCATAATTCACACGTGAAGAAGCCTTCCAATTGCTCGGGCACAAGAAGTTGATTAGTTAGGGCTGTGAGAACCAAATACTTGGCTGTAGGAAAATAGGCCTCACATGTTCAGAGATAGTTTAAAAGTTTGTAAATGTTTGGAAAGATTGAGTAGTCTGATCCAATGGCGCGTCCATGTTTGACTGTATGTGTTACATGTTGCTTTAACAACATCAAGGACGTACGTCTCTGTAGATTTTGTAACTGTACGCCTCACGGTGCATCACGGTTTGGTGCACACCTCGGTTTTGAGGCCAATGTTCAGTTCATTAACGCAAACCGTAAACGGCTTAGCTTTTGTGTAAACAGCTTTAAATGACTTTTAAAACGAGACGTGAAAAAAATGCAAACCGCAGGTAGGTAATTCTCAAATGAAAAATGCAATATAGATAAATAAAAATATAGCATGCAGAAAAATTGAAAGATGCCGGAGCTACTTTGACACATTTTCTGCATAAAAGATGCTAAAAGCAGTCCAGTGTACGTAGGTCATTATATAGCGTCCTCTGTAATTATTGGCACCCCTGGTTAAGATTTGTTCTTTAGCTTCTAATTTTATTTTTTTTTCTAAAAAATATAGGACCGTACTGAAAATTGGAGAAAAATGTAACCTTCATCTCAAGTGAATTTTAAGAAGAAAAAAAATCCCAGACTAAGAAAATTATTTTTCCTAAAATGACCTATCCCACAATTATCTGCACGCCTAACAATTCCTAGGAAATAAATGTAATTGAAGTATTTCTGTTTTTACTGTTTTCACAGTAGTTTACCATTTGTTTTTACAGTAGTTTACCAAGTTGATCAGAGTATCGAGGAACATTCAATTAGTAATTCATCACTTCCTGTTTCTTTGGGGTATGAGTATGAGGTGACACTGAAGCCATTTCTCTTATCCACTCTTCAATGTTGGAAAGAAAAAGGAACACACCATTCAAGTAAGGCAGATGTGTGTCGACCTTCACAAGTCAGGCAATGGCTACAAAAAAAAATAGCCACTCACCTGCACCTGCCCATATCTACTGTCAGAGCAATCATTTACAAGTCTAAAACCTCTGGAACAGTGGTAAACAACCCTGGACGAGGACACAAGTTTATTTTGCCACCACGCTTAGTGAGGAGGATGGTAAGATAACTAAAAAATGCTCCAAAGTTCATTGTTAAAGAATTGCAACAAATGGTAGCATCTTGGGGTCACACAGTCTCCAAAACAACCATCAGGTGCTATCTGCATGCCAAAAAGCTGTTTGGGAGGCATGCACGGAAAAAACTTTTCTCACTTCCACCTTTTCTCCCTCCCAATCATAAATGTAAACCTGTGCAGTTCGCTAAGCCTCAAGTGGGACCGCGTGCTTTGGTCAGATGAGACCAAGATAGAGCTTTTTGGCAACAAACTAAGTGGGTCTGGCGTAACGCAAAAGAGGAGTATGCAGAAAAGCACCTCATGCCCACTGTGAAGTATGGGGGAGGATCAGTGATGCTGCGGTGTTTCTCTTCCAAAGGCCCTGGGAACCTTGTTAGGGTGCATGGCATCGTGAACACTTTGAAGTACCAGGCAATTTTAAAGCAAAATCTGGTGGCCTCTGCCCAAAGCTGAAGATGGGTCGTCACTGGGTCTTGCAGCAAGATAATGACCCTGGACTTGTGGTCCAAATCTACACAGAAATGGTTCATCAGACACAGGATCAAGCTCCTACTATGGCCATCTCAGTCCCAGACCTCAACCCCATTGAAAACCTGTGAAGTGAGCTGAAGAGGAGAGGATCCTGGTCGCTGGATGATTTAGAGAGACTGTGCAAAGAGGAATGATCGAAGATCCCTCTTTCTGTATTCTCCCATCTTGTGAAACATTATAGGAGAAAATTCTGTGTTTTTTTTTTTTTTGGCAAAAGTGGGTTGTACAAAGTATTAACATCCAGGGTGCTAATAATTGTGGCTCAAATGATTTGATGTATTTCTTAAAATGCACTTGAATCAAAGTTTGGATTTTCCTCTTGTTTTCATTATGGTCCTATATTTTTTTAGTAAAACAAATTAATTCGGAGCTAAATAACACATCTTAACCAGGGGTGCCAATAATTATGGAGGGCGTTGTATGCTAATCTCTCTGAACAAAACAGCCACATATTAACATTGTGCTGAGCCTCATTTACACTTGCAGGCAATTTGTCCCCGCAGTGGTATGTAATTTTGCATGCCAATGAGTAAATTGGTTGTAAATAGGTGTGTAAACTGCGGGGTAGCGTACCAGTGCGCAAAGAAAATTTTAAAACATTAAAAATTTGTGGCACGCATAATTTCCATGAACTAGTCATGAACGCACCGCAACCTGTGTGCAAACAATGCGGGTGGTGCGTATCAAAAGTGTACCGCTGTGTGTCTCATTCACATTAATGGGTTAACTTTTTCTCCGCCTTTTGGAGGAATGCAGAGGTAATTCTCAAGTAATTTCTGTGGCGTGTTGGGTCTTCCTTTTTTGATTTTCTGTTAATAACTAATCATAATGCCCAAAGTGATATCTTCTAGTGAGCAATTCCCTCTCCCACATTATCAGTGTCTTTAAAAAAAAAAAAAGGTTTATTGCCTCCTTCCTGCTCTTTGCACATTCTCTACCTGCAGTTGTGAGAAAATAAAAATTATTTTTATTCAGCCTTGCACATAAAGCTAATCTTTTTGTGTCTTCCGGCAGATAATCCCGCCAGGAGGAAATACGTCGTTTGATGTGGTGTTCCTGGCACGTGTAGTCGGGAATGTAGAAAACACATTATTTATTAATACAACACATCACGGAGTGTTTACATACCAGGTAATTAGCCACGGCAGCAATGCTTGTCTCTCCTTCTGCATTGTAATATTGTTTTTTTTTTATTTTTTATTTCCATTTCTGAAGGTTTTTGGGGTTGGCATCCCAAACCCTTACAGGCTCCGTCCCTTCGTAGGGGCTCGAGTTCCAGTAAACAGCAGCTTCTCGCCACTTATAAACATTCATAACCCCTACAGTGAACCACTGCAGGTAATGTATTACGACCTTGTAAGGGGGGGACTATGACAATATGAATTGAGTCGTCATATTAAAATGACATTGTGGTTACAGGTGGTGGAGATGTACTCCAGTGGAGGGGATCTGAACCTAGAGCTTCCCACAGGACAACAGGGAGGCACTGGGAAGTTATGGGTAAGTGGCTCAGATTTACTGAAAAAAGAGAGGATGCAATGGCCACTTTGTAATTTTGTACAGCAGTTCATTGCACCACATTTAGATATGCGAAGATGTTACATGTATTTCAAGAAAAAACTGCCTCTCAGCTGTGCAATACTGTATAGGTGATAAAACCTATTAGTGTCAACTTGTTGCTTTTTCCCCCCCCAATATATAACTTCCTTCTTAAATAACCCCTCTTAATTTTCTTTTCGCAATATCACTTTATTCCCATAATGTTTAGATTTTATTGTCATTATTTCACCAACCTAATTTTCCAAAAAATGCTTTTTTTCCTCCTCACATTACTTTTTTTTTAAAAACATTTTTTCTTGAATCTTTCAACTCTATGATACAAAAATGGCATGATTTTGTATTCTTGTAAAATTGCAACTCTTTTTACCATTAGAATACGACTGTTTTCTCTTAATATTTTGACGTTATCGTAAAAAGAAAATTTGCCATTTGTGCTGGGGTTTTTTTTTATTTTCCAACTATTTCAACTTTTTTCTTCTTGTAATTATGACTTTATTCCCATAATATTTTGACTTAATTCCGGTAAGATTGTAACTTTTCTCGAACTTAAATTTAGAAAAATTTGACATCTTTGTTTTGCGTAATATTATGACTCATTATGAAACGTCTTTTGTTAATATTTCAACTTTATGCTACAAAAATCACATTTTTTTCCATATGACGTTATTCTCGTAAAATTAATATTTTTACTTTATTCTTGTAAAATTACTGAGCATTTTTCCATTTTTGCTGTGTTTTTTTTTCTCCCCCCTCCTTTTCTTGTTAACTTATATTTTTTAGAATGTGCCGCGGGCCAGTAAAAAACAGCTGCGTGCCACACTTTGGACACCACTCACCTAAAAAGAATAGTGTGCCATGTTTGGAGAGAGTGTTATTTCCTAAATGTGAAAACTAATTATGTATTTTAAGTTGACTTTTTTTTCAAACTTTAATAATGATTTGGATTGCATGACAAAGTGGACAGAAAAACTTATCTCGCTTTGACAGCAACACAGCGGCAAGAGTGTTTGTTTGTTGTTGTTTTTCTCCGCAGAAAATGACAGAATATAACTTGCGCTATTTTGCGTAAAAGCAGCAGAGTATCATTTAGCCGTGCTGTGGGTCTTTTGTTTTCCAGGAGATTCCTCCCTTCGAGACAAAAGGGGTGATGAGAGCCAGCTTCTCGTCCAGGGATGCAGACAACCACACGGCTTTCATTAGAATCAAAACCAATGCCCCTGATGAGGACAAGTTCATCATCCTGCCGGTTGAGGTGGAGGTCACATCAGGTGAACTGCCAAAGCTTTCTGTTTCAAGTCTCTCAACCAGCTGTAGTGCTTCCACCTCGCATGATCATTTTTTTTTTTTTTTTATTTCCTTCTGTGCAGCCCCTGGTATTTACTCTGCCTCGGAGATGCTCGACTTTGGTACACTGCGGACACAAGGTAGAGGCGGTTTGACAAAGAACTGCTACTATCTTTGTCGTCCCACACCACCTCTCTTGCCTTTTCCCAACTCTTAACTCTTTTCATTTTCAGATCGGCCAAAGCTGCTCAATTTGCACCTTTTAAATTCAGGAACAAAAGATGTTCCTATCACTGTACGTGTTCTTTGGTGTTTTTACATGCATGTGTGCAGTCTTGCACAAGCTCATCTTTTGACTTATGCTGGCACAGAGCATCCGTACGACGCCAGCCAATGAGGCCGTGACAATAGACTTTAAAGCTGTCACACTGAGAGCAGGCGAGAGCAGATTCACCAAAGTAGCAACTATTACTTTTGACGGTAAGTCTATTTCTACTAATTGTCTTTGCAAGTGTGTAACAGTACATGTACAGTCATCCCTTGTCCATCGCGGGTAATTGGTTTCAGACCCAACTGTGATAAGTGAATTTCCACAAAGTAGGAAATGGAATATTTTCATATTAGAGCACAGACAACCTGATGACAACCTTGAGAAGTAATTTTTAACACTATTGGAGCCCTCTCCACATGAAATAACACCCCCTATAATAGACATAAGACAAAATAAATAAGACTTGTGCTCGTGTGTGTTGCTGTAATTGTGTTTCGGTGCTAGTGGGGATGAGTGAGGGTGCGGACAGGAAGTTATGTCACGGGCCCAGAGTTAGTTTTTAGTTTGCTGTGGGTTACAGCTGCAACAGTAGCTTGTGTTTGGGATTATTGTGCCTGTTGTGAGATCTTTCAAACCTGAAATAAAAGCCTGTTGTGCCAGCGATCAAGTCTGGCGCTTGTGTGTCTCACCCAACATTACAGTAACATTGCTGACACCTAGTGACCAGTGTAGAATACTACATACTACGTTCATATTTGTATTTTATTTGTATTCTACCTCACGTTTATGCTTCAAAGTGCTTCATTTAGGACAGTAATTTGTAAAGTTTGCTTAAATATACATATTTTTGGACTAACAGCCAATAGTCACTGCAGGAAATATGCTGTCCAGAAAAAAAAACAACCAACTCTCCCAGTGCCAACGTATGAGTCTGTTATGTCTTTATGTGTAATATGTCTTATTTGCTGTTTTTATGGCTACTATATTTGGTAATATGAGTGTAAAGGTGAAATGTTATTTAATGTAAAGAGGGCTCTAATGTTAAAAAAACGTATTTCTGTGCTCTACTTTGCGGAACTTCAGTTATCATGGTCGGGTGTGCAACCAATTAACCCAGGTAAACGAGGGATCACTGTATTTGTTGAATTTGTTGTTTGAATATGTTGTGTATTGCCTCATTCAAAGGGAATTGCAGTCCTTTTTGCAGGTTCCTTCACCAAATCCTCTGCTGACACTTAACTACTGCACATCTTCCTCTTGTATGCCTTCTCATTGCTCATGTTTGCCTCTGCAGCCTCCAAAGCCAGAAGACCGTATCAGTTCTTTGGCAAAATCACGGTTAAAGCAAAAGAAAAGAGTTACGCCAAGCTTGAAATCCCTTACCAGGCAGACGTTTTAGAAGGGTATGTTCTACATTTCCCATCTGGTCTTAAGGGAATGGTCTTAAGGGAATTAAAAGAATTTGCTCTTAGTTCAGTGCTGTTTCTTCCCTCATACAGCTACTTGGGCTTTGACCACACAACCACGTTGTTCCACATACGGGACAGTCCCGTTGACCCTGTGGACAAACCCATATTCCTCACAAATGCCTTTAACTTTGCCATCTGGATACACAACGTGTCCCTGCCTGACGAGGCCAAAACAATGTTCAAGGTAAGTCCCTGCGACCGGTTATGCTCGTATCTGGAGAAGCAAAAGTAACACCACATCTTTTGATGTTCTACAGGTGCAGAACTTTAGCGCACCAATCCTCATTCCACCGCACGAGTCGCGCTACATCTTCTCGCTGCTTTTTCAGCCAGTCCGACCTTCCATACACATCGACAGCAACATCCTGCTCATCACAAACGCATCAAAGTTTCACCTGCCTGTCAGGGCCTACACAGGCTTCTTGGAGGTACATGAAAAGACTCAATTGGCCATTTTTCCACTACACATTGCACACAGTGCCTTTGGACTCTGAAGTATTTTATTCCACAGTCTCTACTTGGTTCCAAAATGAGTCGTCTTTGTGTGTGGCTACTGCTAAGAATTTGTTGCATGCGTTGTTCAGTACTCTGCATGGGAAAGGGCCATCAGAGTAATAGTATATTGACCCCAAGTCACTCAAATATGACTTTTTTTGCACAAACAGCCCCACGTGCTGCAACCCAGTCTGAAGGAGAATGTCCTGGACTTTGGCGTTCGCAGTGCAACAGACACCAGCAGCATCATATTTGTGGTGGTGAACAGTAACCCCATCGAGGTGAGAGCTGCAATCATATTCATCAGCATAAACAAATTTAAACTGTCTCCCTCCTCCTCCGTCAGCTTGAGATCAGGTCGTCGCACGTCACGGGCGACAGTCTCTCAATGGAGATGCTCAAGACAGAGAAGGGGAATTCGACCATGGCGTCCAGTCGTCTGAAAGAGCTGCAGAATGCGTCAGCGTCCCATCACAAAACGGTAAAGAGCGCCACAACAAGCCCAAAATTTGTCCTTTTCATACTCACCTGCTGCAAGAAGTACAGCCTGCTTGTTTTGCCAAACATAATAAAGATATAATCAAAACAGCCATTAACCTCATAACCCGACATCCATGCACAAAAGACAGTTCAGGGTTTCTCATAGAGGAATCCCTTGTTTATTGTGGTTAATTGGTTCCAAATCCAACTGTGATAATTGAATTCCTGCGAAGTAGGAGTGCTTATTTATAAATTGAATAATGTTCTACACTCAGCAAAAATAGAATCACTTTTTCTCTCACATATTGTTTAAGTAAGTGCTCTGGTAAGTGAGCATTCATCATTCATGATTGATAAACTCTACACCTTACAAATGTAGCATATCAAGATGCAGATGAGACAGCATGATTATTGTACAAGTGTGGTTAGAAATATATGTTGACTACTCCAAAACGTGCATTGGAAACCTGTTTAAAATGTTGACCTTGCAGCAAAGATGTGTGCGAGTCTATATTTACTGTGTGTCTTATGTCTCCTATTTTCTCTTAATATGTCTACTGTATTGGTAATACAAGGGTAAGGGTCACTGTAGGGGTGTTATCATGTATAGAGGCCTCTAATAATAGTAAGTGTGTTTAGAACAGGTTTTCTATGCTCTAACTATAAAAATTATTTTTAAATGAGCAATCCTACTTTGCTGATGTGTCTGGGACCAATTAACAGCAATAAATGAGGGTTTACTGAATATTTTTTTTGTAAAAAAAAAAAACCTTTGTCTTCCAAGGTGATTTTAGCGTCAGGCTTCTATGCAGCGTTCAGAGTGACACTGGTAGCCCAGGACCTGGAGGGCACGTATGACGCAGCCATACACATCACCACAGACTACGAGGTTGGTGGTCAGTCCCGTTTGTCGCGCACAGAGCCAGAACTCACCGCTCACTCTTTGAACTGTTTGCCCCCTCAGATATTAACCATCCCAGTGACAGCTCTCATCGCCGTCGGCACATTAAGCAGCTCCCCTAATCACATTGTTCTGCCGCCTTCATTCCCGGTAAGTAAGACCCAAACGCTTGTTCCATTAGTGACATTTCTCTGAAGCTGATGTCTTGTTGTTTCCTCCTGCAGGGGAAAGTGGTGCACCAAATGTTCAGCATCCACAGCTCATTCACGCAGAAAGTGAGGCTGGAGCAGATCCGCTCCCTGACAGAAGACGTCCGCTTTTACTACAAGCGCCTCCGCAACAACAAAGACGAGCTGGAGCCCAGACGCAAGTCCAAGGTCAGCCCTCATCCCACCGAGTTATTTTTGGATGCCAACATAACGCCTCTCCTCTGCGTCTTTGCAGGTGGCAAATATTTACTTTGACGCCAGCTTGCAGTGTGGCGATCACTGCTACTTGGGGCTTCCCTTTGTGCTTAAATGTAAGCGCCCACCCCCCTTTTATGTCACACCGGGAATATGATGCGCACTTTGAAATGTACTCTCTACTGACAGCTGAGTCCAAGCCTCACGGGATGGCGCTGCAGGAGGACATTTGGGACGCCGATGTGGATCTTCACCAGAAACTTCTCCTGCGATGGAAAGAGTTGAAGGAGCGCTCGGGCCATATGTGAGCATATTGCTGCGGTTTATCCTTTTTTACTCTCTATAATTAGTAGCTGTGTGACGCGGGGCTATTTACAGTCTCCCTTTCTGTTTTTTCCCCCCCACTGCAGGGTTGAAGCTGTGTTTGAAGTCAATACAGACCTCCAGAAAAATGTGCAGGCTAAAATTACAGCCCAGCTGACCTGGCCCTCTTTGGTCAACTCCTCGCAGCACATCACTTTCCCACTGACCAACACAAACAGCTCCTCTGTGAGTGGTACACAATCTGCCTCTTGTGCACGCAAATGCATGTAGGAATTTCTTAAGGTGTTGTTAAAGTCGCTGCTTCATTTTGAGCGCTGTGTGTGTGTGTCTTCAGGATGGACAGGTAACGCTGCAGAATCCCGCCGATGTTCCCGTCTATGTACAAGTTCTCCCCTTGGCGCTGCTGCCCAACCCCTCTGTGTTCTCTGGAAAGTTGGCTGACAGGTGGGAAGTCTCGGAAAACCTTCTGCATGTTTTCAACCTGCACTGTTTTGTCTAGATACTGCTCAGGTGTTAACTGAACTGCTTGCTCCAGTATACCCCTCTCCTATTCACAATATGCCACTGAGTGTGTTCTGGCCAACCAATTGTGTAACAAAACAAGCTTGTCATGTTTCTGTGCCTTATTGCTGGTGCTTCAGTGTTTTATACTCTAGACCCCCACTATTCGCTACCACACAAATGACTGCAAATAATTGACACAGCCATAATAAAACAGACATTTTTTTTTTCACACACTAATAAAGCCTGGGTTATGCTTCCATGTCGAGGTGCTACCGTACGCTACACAGTCTCGTTCCTCCCCGTCCAAACCTTCCTGCTAGTTTGAGGTAGACATCTCTGGTTTCGGATCAGCATTTGCAGTAAAAGTGGCTGTTGTAATAAATTAGTGGCAAAAGTGTTTCATTTCTGTAAGCCACAGGTGTCTAACTCATAGCCCGGGGGCCAGATCTGATGTGGCCTGCAATAACCTGGAAATAGTGTCAATATCGCACTTTTTTAAACTTTCTGAATGTATTTTGTTTGTCATTTTGACAGAAAAATTGTATCGCATGCATTTCATCCAAATGTTGATATTAAATATATAATTATAATAAAATATATCATTAAATGCATGCGCAATTGTGTAATAACATCATGAGGCGATTATACATTTATATTTATTAGGGCTGTCAATCATACTTGTCCATAGTTAACTCATAATTGACTGCAGATAGAGGTTTTTGCCTATAATAACTAGGGATGTAAATCTTTTTGTGGTCTTTGTGGTAAATGATTCAATACGATCTAAATACACGGTTTAAGATAAGATTCAAAAACATATATTTTAAAAATGATACGTTACAGTCCACACAGTTAGGAGATTGGGAAGACCTGGGTTCGATTCTCCATTAGGCATCTCTGTGTGGAGTTTGCATGTTCTCCCCGTGTGTGCGTGGGTTTTCTCCGGGTACGCCGCTTTCCTCCCACATTCCAAAAACATGCATGTTAGGTTAATATGCGACTCTAAATTGTCCATAGGTATGAATGTGAGTGGGAATGAGTGTTTGTTTGTCTATATGTGCCCTGCGATTGACTGCCGACCAGTCCAGGGCGTACCCCGCCTCTCACCCGAAGTCAGCTGGGATAGGCCCCAGCATACCCGCGACCCTAGTGAGGATAAGCGGCATACAGAAGATAGATTCGTTACAGTGTACAAATGACACAATTCTATACAATTCAACATTTGTTGATGTACACATTAATCTTTCATAATAAAATAAAGAAGGCAATTGTATAAAAGTGTCATTTTTACAGTATTTTCAAATGTGTAAAAGATTACCATATCATCATCATCCCCAAGCATGCTTTAAGGCAGGGGTCCCCAACCATCAGGCCGCGGAAAACATTCAGACTAAATGATGAAAAAAATAAAATAATATGCAAGTAACTGCAAATTTTATGTAAAGGGATATCAATTTTGGGAATAATATACAGTTAGAAATCCCACAATGCATTTTTAATGCAAGCGGCGACTTGCCCCACTTTTTTTCCAGTCCTTGAACGAATCTAAATTTCTCCACTACTATACTGTATTTTTCCCCTTTTTCATTCACCTCATATTTGGTCCGAAATGCTGATATTCTGTGGGAATGCATAAAGGTACATTTTGATGACCTTATTGAGTGCTAATGTGTGTATTTGTGCGGTGCACCTCTCTGGAAAAACAAACTCCAGGCTCGTACTGGTGGATGGTGGGTCTATATTCATTTAGTGCTTTTAATTTCATGTTGTTTATGTCTTAGATTTCCACAATACATAATAAATTAGAAAAATGTTCATAATTAAATCTTTCCCGGTGACTAGCTAGCGCCGTGCTAATGTTATTTACATCCATTCTCGCAGTCATGGCTACAATGATACAAGCCCCCAAATAGCTGTCCTCGGCTATGCCTACCTGTAACTAGCAGTTCGTAACCCACATTTTAACTCACAGCCGAGAGATGGCTCACATCTTTTAAAAAAAAACAACAAAAAAAAAAACACTCGTTAGTTAGGACACTCGTAAGCCAAGGTACAACTGTATTGTACAACAGTGCTTTCAGTACCTGCTCACTTCTCTCTGGCAGACGACGTACTGACAACTCAACTCACAGCGATAGTAGATACAAATAACTTGGGTCTTGTTGCGAGAGCCGTCTGCCAGGGCTTTGAAGCTAAATTCACCATTCAAAATGCCCTTTTTCTTTGTCCATTACTGCTTGATATTTGTTCCCGCTTGTGGCTCCACATCCACTGCTGCGTCTCCTCAAACTACGGTATGGGCCGAGGGTCAAACAGGACATGTCCATATTAAGCATGTGTCAAAAAAAATAGTGCCATTAAAGGAACTTTCCATTAACGTGTTAACTTTGACAGCTCTAATATTTATATATATATATTGACAGTTACAAGTGGCCCTCCGAGGGCAGCCACAACTGCCATGAGCTTGACACCCCTATTCTAAGCTGTTCACAATTTTCTTCTCCTACAGCATCATTATCTTATTCTGGCGCACCTTTTCTGCGGATGTGTGCGCTTGGGCTTCCCAGCATGCCCTGTGTTTGTTGATTGCACCGTGAGTGACGTAGTGGTTGGAGTTAATGACCCTCTATTCTTTTGAGCTGCGTGGGTGTCATTTAGTTGTAAATGATAGATGTGATTTCTACATTTAAAAAATGCCTTTTTTTGAAGATAAAAAAGAGCAAATGGGCAGATTTTCCCACAAATGCCCAACTGCTGTACTATTTTGAGAACCGATTGGAATGTAAACATATCGATTGCCTCAAGACGGTACAAGATTGACATACTGATCCCTTCCGACTCATTCACCAGGTTGCAACCAGAAAATCTGTCCAACATCAACATAGACACCAAAACCTTGGAGTTCCAAGTCCACAAAAAACAGGTGAGTCGTCATGAAGGTCTTGCTTGAGGCCACGGCAGGATGCTCTTTGTCTCCTCATGGGCCATTCTGTCTGCTTTCCAGACATCTGCTGGCAAGAGCAGCAGCGGCTTTGTCGAGGGATCATCCAAACCGTTTGTGTACAACGTGGTCTTGATGCCCAGAGAAGTCAAGTCATTCAACGTAAGCTTCACGCCGGTCCGCAACCACAGTGTCTCCTCCCTGCTCATAGTCAGGTAATGGTCACGGCTTAAAACCAAATCTTCCCTAGGCATGTGTTTGCTCATCTCTAAAGTGTGGCTTTTCAGAAATAACCTGACTGTGATCGACACCCTCGTCCTTCACGGACAAGGAACCACAGAGAGCCTGAAGGTCGCCGGGAAACCCCCAGGTCAAGGCAGCTCGCTGAGGTTTAAGGTGACGGAAGCTCTGCTGAAAGACTGCACAGAGAGTGAGTTTGCTCATCAAGATTCAGTGTGACGTAACTAGAGAGATCACCAAGACTTATTTGCCGCTAAGAACAGGGGTGTCCAAAAGGTGACCTGGGGGTGGCTGTTGTTTTATTGTCCCACACTTTTAAAAAAATGATATAACAACAAAACTAATAACAGCAAAAATTAAAAAAAAAAAACTGCAGTAATTTTACACAGTCAAAATATTAGAAAAAAAATTGTAATATCGAGTCGTAATTTTACGAGAAAAACGTAATATTATGAGAATTTTAAAGAAAAAAGACGTTTTATTTTAAGTTGTAATATTATGAGAATCAAAACAAAAAATGGGGAAAATAGGTTGTGGGGAAAAAAGTTACAATATTACAAGAATAAAGTCAAAATATTAAGAGGGAAAATTATTTTTAGTAGCCTTGAGTTGAAATATTAAAGAAACACTGTTATTTTTTTTAAGTTGTAATATTATGAGAACATTTTTTAAAAATTTGGTTGGTGAGAATTTTACAATATTGTAGTATTGAATAAAGTCAAAATATTATGGAATTAAAGTCATTACGAGAAGAAAGTTGAAATATTTGGAAAATGTTACAAAAGAGCAAAGAGCGAATTTCATACCAATATGCGTTTTTTTTTCACCTCGATCACAAAGTTGTTTCTTTGCAAAATATCAAAGTGGCCCTTGCATCCATTCTTTCATTTTACAGTATGTGGCCCTCGCTGGAAAAAGTTTGGACACCCCTGATCTATACAGTATTCCCTCAATTGTGGAGGATTTGATCCAGAACCACCAAAGATAGGTGAAAAGCCGCAAAACTGCTACCACCCACTTTAAACACTAGTTCTACACCACACTAGTTCTAAAATTCTACACACAAAACCCCATAACAACAATGTGAAGAAATTTTTTTTAAATTGTTGCAAGACGTTCAATTGGAGTCAGGTCTGGGCTCTGGTTGGGCCACTCGAGGACATTCACCGAGTTGTTCTGAAGCCATTCCTGTGATATCTTGGCTGTGTGCTTCAGGTCATTGTCCTGCTGAAAGATGAACCATCGCCTCAGTCTGAGGTCAAGAGTGCTCTGGAGCAGGTTTTTATCCAGGATGTCTCTGTACATCGCTGCAGTCATTTTTCCCTCTATCCTGACTAGTCTTCTATAGTTCCTGTTGCTGAAAAACATCCCCACAGCCTGATGCTTCCACCAGCATGCTTCACTGTTGGGATGGTATTGGCCTGGTGATAAGCAGTGCCTTTTTTTTCTCCAAACATAATGCCTGGCATTCACTCCAGAGTTAAATTTTTGTCTCATAAGACCAGATAATTTTGTGTCTCATAGCGGGAGTCCTTCAGGTGCCTTTTGGCAAACTCCAGGCGGGCTGCCATGTGCCTTCTTACTAAGGAGTGGCTTCCGTCTGGCCCCTCTACCATACAGGCCTGATTGGTGGATTGCTGTAGAGATGATTGTCCTACTGAAAGGTTCTCCACTCTCCACAGAGGAACGCTGGAGCGCTGACAGAGTGACCATTGGGTTATTGGTCATCTCCCGGACTAAGGCCCTTCTCCCCTGATCCCTGAGCTTAGATGGCCGGCCAGCTCTAGGAAGCCAAACTTCTTAGACTTACGGATGATGGAGGCCACTGTGCTCATTGGAAATTTTTCTGTAACCTTCCACAGCCTTGTGCCTTGAGACAATCCTGTCTCTGAGGTCTACAGACAATTCCTTTGTCTTCATGCCTGGTTTGCGCTTTGACATGCGCTGTCACCCCTGGGACCTTTTATATAGACGGGTGTGTGACTTTCCAAATCTTGTCCGATCGACTCCAATTAAGCTGCACTTGAGCTCAACTTTGAGCTTCACGGCAAAGGCTGTGAATACTTATGTACATGTGATTTTTCAGGTTTTTATTTTTAATTTGCAACAATTTCAAAAAACCTTTTTATGGGGTGTTGTGTGTAGAATTTTTTTAGGAAAAAATTAATTTAATCCATTTTGGAATAAAATAAGGCTGTGACATTAAAAAAAAAAAATGCGGAAAAAGTGAAGCACTGTTAATACTTTGTGAATGCACTGTGCTGCATTTCAAGGAAAACATTTGCCCGTCATCCACAATCCTTATGTTAGACATGAACACACATAATCTCTTTTCTGTGCCTTCTAAAGATAGAAAAACAGCTACAAAGAGGCAGCTTATTAGTGCACATAATGGGACGCACATATTTTGCTTAGAAAGCCCACTATTAAAACACCTCCAACAAGGTTTCTTGGTTTTATATCCATGCTGTAACCATGTAGTAATGGGCACATTCATGATAACATTTACTTCTTACAGTATTTTGCCATAGCTTGGTCATTTTAAGCATTAGTGGAACTTCCTTCCTGTGCACATTGATTTCACATAGGAACGACAAAGGAAAGGAACGCTATACATAGCGTTAACTTTTCCAAACTCAAAACAAAAACACAGCAGCAGTGGCGGCAGCTCCAATATGAAGCCACTTTTGTTAGTGGCCTGAGGCATAGCGAGCAAGCCACTGACGCACTGTGAGCGAGTGTATGCCGAAGCTAACGTAGTTCTTCGGCGTAGCAATGTTGATAACAATAAATAACAATGTCGCTGTGGCTTGGTTAATACGCAGGTCACATTATGTAAATGCAGCGTTGTTGGGACTTTTTGGAGGTTTTTGCAGAAGGCTTTATGGGCGGAATAAGTCTTTCCCATTACATGCAGTAATGAGCTGTCTCTTTTTACCTGTTTTTATATATTTGCAACGCACAGAAAAGAGAAAGACGTGTGTTCATGTCTCATAAGGGTTGTGGATGGTAGGCAAAATTCCAAAAAAAGTGCAGTTTTCCTTAAAACATCTAAAAAAAAACATTGCTTGTAAACATATTTAAAAGCAAAGAAAGCTTCTACAAAAACATAAATGCACTGTACATGTATAGGAAATGCAGTAATAACGGAATAGAAAGTACTTTAAACCCAGTATGGGTCCTCAACAGGCACACAGTCTTGACGTTTTTTTGTTTTTTTATTGCCAACCTTTATTGCCAACCTTAACACGCCAACAAAAATGCTCAGTTCTGTCACTGTAGTCTCAAACAAACACGTTTACAAACGCACACACACGTTGCTTTGGCTCTACACACCATCAACAGCAATACTTCACATATACGCCCAAGTGGAGTCCAGTGTTTCCAACAGGACTGCGATGTATTTGTGGTAATGGGTCAAAGGGGCATGGTGGAGCATGTAACGTCATCATCCAATTTGCATAATTGGCCATGACACGTGTGCTTTATGGCCGACTAAAAAAATACAAATTAACTTTCTTCTGTTGCTTCTTTGTGCCATTTAATTTTTTTTGTCACAAGTGAGGTTTTAGATGCTTTTAGATGGTGGAGGGGCCCACAACAGTTTGTTGAGATGAGTGATATGTGCTTTTATGTCAAGTCTCCAAAAGTGTCCAACGAAGACAAGAACAAAGTCAACTGATTTGCCACGAGTCACCTTTTTGAGAATGTGTCTAGAGATGTCCGTGTGGTGCAGTAGATAAAGGTTGCATGGTGTGTTCCACATGTGTTTGTTATTGTTGTTGCATATTTGCTGAGTGTTGCAAATGAGTCCAGTAATCCCTCGTTTATTGCGGTTAATTGCTTCCAGACCCGACTGTCATAAGTGAATGTCGACTAAGTAGGATTCGTTACTCTAAATTGAATATTTTCATTAGTAGAACATGGAAAACTTGTTTATGACCTTCTAAATGTGTTTTTAAGCCCTCTAGACATGAAATAACACCTTTAGTGACCTTTTATACTCATTAGCTCATACTCATAAGAGCAAATAAAACATTTACGACTAAAAGTCAGTGGATTCTTGTGCCTGCTGTGAGATCATTCAAACCTACAATAAAAGCTTGTTGATCCTACGATCAAGTTTGATGCTTGTGTGTCTCACCGAACATTATAGTAACATTACTACCGCGTGACCAGTATAGAATACTACATATCATAACGTCATTTAGACATCATATTTGCTTAAATGTGAATATTTTTTCTTTACTAATAGGCCATATTTAACCAGGAAACAGGATGATTTATCAATTAATATATTTTTGAAAAAAACGTGAGTGTAAAGCCACAAAATTTGAAGTTGCGAAGGATTACGATAATTCCTTCAGCAAGCTCCTGTGCGACTCAAGCTCGCCACAATCGATATCAAGTTGGCAACACTGATCGCTCCTCCTTCTTCCCCTTCTCAAGCCACACTAACTGGTCTGAAACGCGTGGGAGGTTGAACATTTTTGCAAAATAGTGAATTTTTCCACGATCCAAAAAATTTTTTGAAAATCCCAGATTTAGTAAGACAGTGGTAGACAGGGCCGCGATGCAAGAGTGAGCGCTGTATTTATTAGATATACTGAATATATGAGGTTTAGCTCTATCACCCATGTCTATGTATGCATGTTGTCTATTGGTAAAATGCTTGGGGAAAAAATGATGAAGGCAAATGAGCTTCATTCTGAGGACCTCTGGCAGTCAAGACACATTTTGCATATTTGTTTGCTTGGTTGAAGTAGTATTTCCTTCGTCCCGTCAGTCTTGCATTCTGCATAACAGTTGAAGCGTCGTGCTCTCATCCCAACTAACTGATCTCCTTTTACTGCAGAGACAAGAGTGCACGAACCAAACTTCACCATGAAGAGAACGTTCCGCGTGGAGAACATGGGCCTGCTCCCCATCACCGTCCGCTCAATGGAGATTAACGGACAAGCGTGCAAAGCGTTCGGATTCAAGGTCCTCAACTGTGAAGGGTTTACACTCCAGCCAAATGCGTCGAAAGACCTCGTCATACTGTAAGCGGCGTGACTGCGACCTGCCTATCTCCACACGTGACGCAGTTTAGTAAGGCTCCCCCTTCGTTTTCCAGGTTTACGCCAGATTTCACCTCCTCTCGGGTGATCCGCGAGCTCAAGCTGGTGACATGCGGCGGCTCGGAGTTTGTCTTTGTCCTCAACGCCTCCCTGCCCTACCACATGCTAGCGACGTGCGCAGAGGCGCTTCCCCGGCCGAGCTGGGAGCTGGATCTCTACATCATCGTGTCTGCCATCATGAGGTGAGAGCCCCTGTGAGGATGATGCGAGACCTTGAGTGGCTGACTTTTGCGTTCCTTTTTCTTACGTGTTGCTTCCCCAGTTGCATGTTTCTGTTGGTGATCGGCACCGCATATTTGGAAGCTCAAAGCATCTGGGAGCCCTTCAAGAGGCGCGTGTCTGTAGAACCCAGCTGCACCTTGGAGACGGGGAGGCCATTTAATCTCAGGGACATTGTGCAACTGCACAGTGATTCGAAGTGAGTGCAAGGCGTACTAACTAGCCACATGTTTAGCTAAAGCACTCATTGGCGCCAACATTATGTACACCTGCATCTGATTTAGTACACCTACTGTACAGCAGTGGTTCCCAAACTTTTCACAGTCCCTTCATGCAATGGTTGCACATACACCAAGACATGCACCAGTTGGCTGCAAAATTCACTGGCTCGTATGTGCTGTATTAGCTGTTTTAAAACATGATTTATAACAATTGACAAACTGGTAAGATGTGGTGAACTGTGATGCTCTTTTGCTGCCAAAGAATAATTGGTAAAACAATGGAAGTAATCACAAAGGGACTAATGTATAGAAATGAAAACAAAGCTTAATTACAGTAATCCCTCGTTTATTGTGGTTAATTGTTCCAGTGACTGAAGCGAATTGGATTCCTTATTCATTACCGGAATATTTTTGTATTTAGGGCATAGAAAACCCGATTACCACCTTCTAAATAAGTTTTTTTTTTAAAGTCCTATAGATATGAAATAACACTTCTTTTGTCACTTTTACATTCATATTACCCGATATAGTAGACATACTAAGAGTAAATAAGCCGTTTAGACATAAATAAGACTTGTGCCGGTGTGTGTTGCTATAAATGTGTTCCCTAAGTGAGCAGAGTTGTGGGCGGACAGGAGGCGATGTTGGAGGTTCAGAGTTGAGTTTTAGCTTGGTCCGGGTTGCTGCAGAAGCAGTAGCCCGCGTTTTTAGTAGGAATTATTCGACAATAAAAGCCCAGCGAAATGTCTGGCATTTGTCTCTTTGAATATTACTCGGGTCCTATGGTTTCTGCCTTAACAGAATCGGAGAATTGACCAATAAAGAAGAAATCTACTGTTAAATGCGGAATCAGGCGGAAATTGACATCATGTGAATGAAATACTGTCATTGTGAGGAGTGGGCAACTTGGTGATGTGGGTAAGTATTTCCCCGGCGAGAGGACACGAGGAGAGGCACGTTTATTCTTACACCCAGCTCGTCGTCTCAACTGTCAACAGACACACGCAACACACTTCCGGCCTTCAAAGTACGAGCGCTTGCGTAAATAATGCAATTGAAATAGCCACATATGCCACAGGCGTTAGTTTGACGATTTTGTAGTAATGCATGCACAGGCTGACAAGTTAGCTGCGCTATGCTTGTTTCTGAAATACTGACCAGTGTAGAATACTACAAATTTACATCGTCTTCTGAATGCCTTACACCAGGGGTGTCCAAAGTACAGCCAAGTATTTTTATTTTTTTTTTGGCCCTCGGCACTTTCTAAAAATATAATTTAACAAGAAAATGTAAAAATCTGTAGTAATTTTACATGAATAAAGTTAGTATATTAAGAGAAAAATGTTGTAATCTAATGAGAAGGTTTCATTTTACCAGAATAACATAATATTATGACTATATTTTGTATATTAATATTATGATGATTAAAAATACCGTCATTTTAGTAGCATAAAGTTGAAATATTCAAGAAAAAAATTATTAAAGAAAATTTAGAAAGTATTAAAGAAAAAAGAGAATGTTTTAATAGTAATACTATGGGAAAGGCGGGGTACACCCTGGACTGGTGGCCAGCCAATGGCAGGGCACATATAGACAAACAAGCATTCACACTCACATTCATACCTATGGACAATTTAGAGTCTCCAATTAACCTAACATGCATGTTTTTGGAATGTGGGAGGAATGCGGAGTACCCGGAGAAAACCCACACACACACGGGGAGAACATGCAAACTCCACACAGAAATGCCCAACGGAGTTTCAAACCCAGGTCTTCCCAATCTGCTGACTGTGTGGCCAACATGCTAACCACTAGACCACCGTGCAGCCCTAGAGTTGACCTATTAAAGAAAAAATAAGTCAGAATATTATGTGAAGCAGCACAAAATGAATTTGTAATTTTGGGGGCAAAAGTTATTCATAAAATAATAAAGTCAAAATTTACAAGAAGAATGTTAGGAAAAAACAGCAGAAATGGGGGACAAAAGAGCAAAGAGCAACGTTGATACTAATAGGCTTTTTCACAATACCACAAAGCGGAGATGCTGTTTTTTCTTGAAACATACATAACTTCTTAGCATATCTACTCGTGGTGCTTCACGAAATATCAGAGGTTCCCCTGCCTTATGCAGTATGTCCATCCGTTTTCTATGCCACTTATCCTCAATGTGCTGGAACCTATCCCAGCTGACTCCGAGCGTTATGCGGGGTACAACCTGGACTGGCCTTATGCAGTATGTTTTAGTGCATTTATGATTGAAAATGCTTAATTTAGGCAGAAATATGTAAAATTTGCTTCAAAATGCATATTTTTTCTCATAATAGGCCGTATTCAACCACCAAACAACATGATGTACTAATATATTTTTGAAAACCCGTGATAGAGTGAAGTTGTGAAATTGGAACCGCAAAGGACACTCAAATAGCATGAGCTTATGCACCAAACAACAATGCACACTCGTGCTCAGCACAGAGCTAACAACATTAAACGGCACCTTTGACTAAGTGAAAGGAAAACTAGGAAACACAAGTCTGTGTGCAGCGTCAGTGAAAGTCACGCACCCCAAATCTCAATATGCCTCACACTGCTCACAACTATGGTGCGTTCAAGAACCGCCGAACATAAGTAGCCGCGATGATGAACATGCAAAATTGTGGGCTTTCTAACATAACGAGTGCATCGCAGAAAACACATGACAAACCCATACAGCGCATAAAATTAAAAACACAACACAAAAAACACTTAACCCCCAATAGAAATGAAATCTTGAAGATTAAACACTCTTAATGTACAATATCATCAAACTTATTTGAAAATCACACAGAACAATGAACTTTCTTCTACTTTCTTCTGCGCTGTGCAGGCTGTTGACATGCATTGTTCAGGTGCACTAAGTACTAAATTACAAATTTTTATTCACGTACCCCCAACCAGATTTTGGGAACACAGGCTGTACAGTATCATAATGCGACTGCATTTGCAATTTGGATGCAAAAATGGATGACAAATGATGTCAAAGCTGCGGTGGTGTCTTGTACATTACAGTGACTCATCCCAGAACTCCAGAGGGTTATACGTGTCCAGCAACGGAGCGGCGCGCCACGCAGCCCGACAGGGTAACACCCGAACCATGTCGGACTCGGACAGCCAAGATAAGCGGCCCAGGATTGGCTCTTCCTCCCAGCTGACCAGAGGAGGTAGCGCTTCACCCCAAGAAGGTCCTCCGCCGGCCTGTCAGCTGACCAACCGCAAGGCTCGCAGCACCAAACCGGATCTCCACGGTCAAAGTTTAGCTGCGTTGTTGCCAAACAGAACCGTGTGTTCTGACGACGCAGAGTACGCCAACTTGGTCGGAGCCATGGACAGCGACCTGGACCGTCCAGACTCCCTTGGTGCGGAGCAGAGCTCTCAGTCACTTCAGAACAAAGGTGCAATATATCTGATTTTGTCATCCCAGACCAGACCAGACCAGACCAAAATCCCTAAAGGAACCTTTTGTGTCCATTTTGTGTCCCATGTTTCTGCAGCGTTAGAATCCAAAGGGAAGGTGCGAGGCAAAACAAAAGCTCAGAGGAAGAAGGAGGAGAAGGAGAAGAAATCCACAAGCAAGACTCAGGGCAATGAGCTGAAAGACCATTTGGCCGACAACGACGACAGCTCCTCCACGACCACAGAGACGTCCAATCCGGACATGGAGACCAGCGTTAAAGAGGTACTGCTGCTTCACATTGTCTACAGTTCGTGTCTTCTATATGATACACATTTACATACAAAAAGAACCGTTTTTGTTGCAAAGCACAGCGGTAGGATAGCTGATGGTCGTTAGACACAATACAGACACACAATGGTCCTTTCCAGCATGGGAAGGAGAAATATGGTGCCAGATTTCTTTTACTTCATGTCAGGGGTGTCCAACTTGTGGCCCAGGGGGCCATTAATAGCTCTTGGCTCATTTTTTTCTTGGCCCACTGCATAATCCAAAAATGCTAGAAATAAGTAATCCCTCGTTTATCCGGTTAATTGGCTGTAGACCCAACCGTGATAAATGAATTTCTGCGAAGTAGGATTCCTTCTTTATAAATGGAATATTTTAGCAGTTAAGAGCATAAAAAAACTGTTTACAAACTAAATGCGCTTTTTAACATAATTGGAGCTCTCTATATAAAATAACACCCCTATAGTCACTTTTACACTGCTTATACCCAATATAGTAGACAAAAGGAGCGAAAATAAAACTTGTGCTCATGTGTGTTCCGGTGGTAGGGGAGTCCAGAGGAGGTGTGGACACTGAAGTGTTGGGGGTTCAGAGTTGAGTTTTAGCTTGGCGTGAGTTACGGCCACAAAAGTAGCCCGTGTTAGGGATTATTGGGCCTGTTGTGACATCATTCAAACCTGCATTAAAAGCCTATTGTTTCAGCGACTCTCACGATCTCACATTACAACAACTAGTGACCAGTTATTCAGCCATTTTTATGCTTGAAAATGATTCATTTAGGCCGGTGGTTGGCTACCCACTGGAGCAGTGCGGCTCTTCCTTCAGCCTCCTTGTTTTGGCTCCCACGCCAAGAATTTAAAAAGAATAATAATAATTAACACAGAAGAAGAGTAAATGTGCGCTTTCGAAAAGTTGGAAATATCCGACTCACTGCTAATCTAATGCATCCACACTGTTCTGACTGCTGATTGGATGAGCAAAGGAGGGAGGCAGGGGCCAGTTTGTCCAGTGGGACATGAAAAAGACATCTTGACAGTGTGCTACCCCTGCGGTAAGCTATCCATATAACCATGAATACGCCCCTAAAAAGAATAGAGTATAGCCCTTTAAGTGCCAAAGTTGCAAACTTTCAACAAGCAACATTGCTGTTAACAAGCCATTTCTGCAAATATGGTGCCTCATGTAGTTAATTTTACACCAGCAGATGGCGGACTTCTGTCACTTCAATCTGAGTAACATTTGTGGGTGTGTCCATGCAAAGTTTATAGGCTGTGAAGACCCTTGTACGTGCGGCAGCGAGGCCGCTCGCCATAACAGTCCACACGCAGCATACTTGAACCGATGCTTTGCTAAACCGTGTTTGGGGTGGCAGGTGAAAACGTGGTGGGTTGTCAAAAAAAAACACACAAAAAAAACACGCAAATTGTTTTTCATATCGTGCTTAAAAGAAATATGGATACTTTAAAAATATTGATATATTGCCCCGCCCTATTAGAAAGTCATGAACAGGTTTTCTGTGCTCTAACAACAAAAATATTCCATTTGTTAACAGTGAATCCTATATCACAAAAATGTACCTATTGTGGTCAGGTCTGGAACCAGTTAATCGCTATAAATGAGGGACGACAGTACCAACATTCAAATGAATGGGTTTTCTCCGAGATATATCAGTCTGGAAAAGGTTATAAAGACATTTCTAAAGCTTTGGGACTCCAGCGAACCACAGTGAGAGCCATTATCCACAAATGGCGCTGAAGGTGGCGAATGCGTGATTGTTGTGTCTGTAAAACTCTCCGCCTCTCATTCCTGCCAGGAACCAGCGAAAAAGAAAGGAAGGACAGGGAAAGAAGCAAAAGAGCCATCAAATTTTATTATTAAACCTAAAAGTAAGAAAGCGGGATCCACAAAGAAGGAGAACCAAGTAGAAAAGTCCAGGTGTGTATATTTGTTAGTAAAAAATGTGTTGGTGCTCGGGTCCTTATTATGCTTTTCTTGGCAGTTCCCTGGAGCTCCCATATGTTACACCACTGGAGAACAAACAGCGGAAGAGCTTTGCAGCGTCCAAAGCTCTTCACCCCCTCACCCCTGTCCCAAAGACGCGGCAGCAGCAGAAACCCAGATGTGAGTTTATTGTCACCGTTGTACACAAGACATGTTTATTTCTTGACACGTTTGCCTGCCGTAGTCGACAGCAAGCTGGAAGAGGGGCGCTCCTCCCTTCTGGCCAAACTGTTATCCAGCAGCTTGGTGCAGGAGCTCGGTCACAGCAGCAGCTCTGAAGGCGAGAAGGACTTTGGCCTACCAGAGTGGGACTTGCCCGTGGCCTCACACAGCGTCGGTAAGCGCCCGAGTGAATGTGAATGCCTCGTGCCACTCCTCTCCATACACCTGATTTATTATTTTTTTCACACCCACAGCAGCAGATAGTCTTCAGCAGATCTCCCTCCAAACATTGAACGCAGACCCTTTCCTAAAACGTTCATCCACAGCAGGGGCTTGCTCCCCACCGCCCATCTCCCCCAGCTTGTTGTCCCGAGGAAGCTACAGCAGTGTCCTCAACAGCAACAGGTCCGCACCTCCACACCACCTAGAGCAGTCATTCATCAGGTGTGCCGCATGAATTTCACATCATTCAGGGGTGCCCAACATACAGATATTTATGTAGAAATACCTACATTTCTGGACTGGTATATTAGCCACACCCACTAAGTTTAAAGAGAAATATTTGTACATAAACAGGCCGCACCTGTCTTTAACCACAGGTATCTACGTCGTAACATGGGATATTTAGTACACAAAGATTTTTTTTCAACTTTGATTAAATAAATGCTTTTATCCAGTGGGTGTAATATGGCAAGTTAGTGCGTGCTGCCGAATAGTGCGTGCAAAACGGCTAAACACTGCCGAACAGTGCGTGTAAAACTGCTAGTTAAACAGTGCCAAACTCTGTGTGTAATGTTGCTATTTCCAAACAGTGCGTGTAATAGGGATAGTTAAACACTGCCGAACAATGCATGTAAAGTGGCTAGTTAACAGTACCGAACAGTGCGTATAATATGGCGAAACACTGCCAAACTGTGTGTAATACGGCTAAACAGTAGCCTACTAGAGAAGTCATTCGTTGCTGTCTTCATCCTCCTCCTGGGAACTAAAACTACTAAAGTCCTCCTCTTCACAATTTAACAGCCTCCTCATTCCTTCATCAGACTTTTGTCAGTCTCTCTCCCCCTTTTATTGTTGCTCTCGGCGTCTTTTTTCTCGAGGCAAATTAGCCCTTTAGCTTGAGCTGTCCTTGTGATCAAGCAGTAGTCCCAAGTTGCGGAGCGTCTAAACTCACTATTTGACAAGACAAAAACTCACAAACTTGTACTCTTTTGGATCGGACATGCTGGCTCTGTTTATTGAACATAACGTGAGCACAGTGTACAAACTCATGCCAAGCTAAAACTCGCCTTTTATATGATCATCTATGCGAGCCACTTTCCAGGCATGACCAGTCAACCTACATTAAATCAAACTGTTACTAGCAGTCCAAACAGAAGCTGCAGTAATTCTACACTTGATCCAATGTACATTAGATACGGCAGATGAGGACACGGTCGCTGCACAACACCTCCAAACGTGATATTAGCGTCCACTTCACTACTTCCCGAAGCTGTACTCTAAGCATCATGGGAAATGTAGTTTTAGTCATAAATTTGCTGCATCACTGTACAAGCTGCAGGGTTCAAAGCATGAGAAAGACGTAGCTACTTTTATACCGAAATTACGGTAAACATTTTTTTAAACAAATGGGAAAAATGTATTGAATTAGTGTCTGTTCCGGTTAGAGTCTGACCTTCTGGAATGAATTAATGCCGCTAACCAAGGTTCCACTGTATTTTCATAGTTCGAGCATAGAAAACATGTTTACCACCTACGTTTAACATGATTAAAACCCTCTACAAATGAAATAACAACGGCATAGTTACCTTTATACTCCTATTACTCAATATAGTGGACATAATAAGAGAAATATAGGACATAATAATTGATTGTTCCGGGTTCTGGACAGTTGTACCAGCGGTGTCTTTGGTCTCTTAATCATTACTCATTACTGACACCTGCTGACCAGTGTAGAATATGATGTATCACATTGCGTCTTTCAATGCATTTTCTGAATGAAATGCTTAATTTAGGCCAAAAATACGTAAAATTTGCTTCAATATGCATATTTGTGACTAATATTGTCATTCAAGGTCTTGTTTGACGGTGCGCCGTGAGGTTGTTGCAGTGTCAAATATGTGCGCCACTATGCACTCTGACCTGGATCCTAAACACATCCACGTTCTTTTGCAGCGATGTCCACCAGACCAAAGCTCCAGGGAACAAAGTGTCCTCCCCCGGTCCACTCCCTGGCAAAAACGGCAACCCCACCTTTGCCGCCGTGGCCGCCGGTTACGACAAGAGTCCAGGTAGGGACGCACCTGCACGATAAAAAGATTGAATAGACACAAGAATTCAAGCATCAGCAACATTACTCTTATTTTTGGTGCACTATTTGATTAGCAATGCCTGAGATGTGGAGTTTGACTTAGCGCATACTAAACGTCCAATCAAATACCGGATATTTTCATAAACTAACATTTCAAGCAGACATTGAAAGCATCACGCACCAGTCAGTAACTTCTTGTTCTGTTGTTAAATAAAGTTTGTCAGGGGGGTGTCCAAAGGGGGCCATTTGTGGCACTGTTTTTTTTTAATTGGCCAGCGATACAGTCTAAATTCTAAAAGCAAAATTAAAAAATTAGCAGTCATTTTCAATAATACAGTCAAAATATTAAGAGAAAAAAGTTATAATTTTACGAGAATAACTTTGTATAATGAGGAAAAAATGTTTTTGTCATTTTAGTAGCATAAAGTTGAAACACTGAAGAGACAATATTTCTTGTACAAGTCGTAATGTGAGAAACAAAACACAATAATTAAGTTGACGTTTTTGGAAAATTAAGTTGCGGAAAAAGTTAGTGTTACGAGAATAAAGTCAAAATATTATGGGAACAAAGAAAGTGGAAATACGTGGGAAATGTAAAAACGGCAACAAAAAAAGCGGTAATTTTACTAAAGTCAAAATATTAAGAGCAAATGGAAATCTAACGACCCCGCGAACCCAATGAGGACAAGTGGTCTAGAAAATGGATGGATGGATGAAAATCTAACGAGAGAAAAGGTGCACTTTTACGAGAATAAATTCATAATATTGTGAGGAAAAATCATTCATTTTTAATGCTAGTAGAGTACAGTTGAAATATTAAAGGAAAACATTTTTTTTTTGGTTATTTTGGGAAAATTAGGTTGTGGTGGGAAGTCATATGGGATTAAAGTCAAAATATTATGGGAATATAGTCATAATATTATGAGAGGAAAAGTTACCAAGATTATTCATTTGGAGAATTAAGGATTTATGCGACAAAGTTGAGATGTTTTTTTTCCCAACAAGACGGCATGCAAGGACTTAAGCAGTGCAGTTTAGATGCGAGCCACTAGGGGGCATGCGTTGTGGTGTCATTTACTGATAGGCGTTATTTCTCAACATTCATGGGCAGTGAATTCTGTTTGAACGATGCAAATGTAAAAGTATGTCTGCTATTCCACCAGGTGGGTCTGGACCCGGCAGAAGTGAGAGCCAAGCAAGGAGTCTGGCTCCGATGACATCGGTGGAGAGTGACAGCTCAGACAGGTACCAAGTGATGAGCACCCTCCAGCGTCACATGACACTGCCTTCATCTCTCTCTCTCTCTCTGTGTATTGCAGCTCAGGGTTGTGGAGTCCCATCGACTCCTTCCACTCGAGCAACTCCTTCTCCGCTTTCGGGTCTAGCAACTCCTTCAACCTAACGGGTTGGTGATCCGCACGGCCGACGGCAAGCGGCTTCTTGCGCGGCAGACTTTCATGTGACAATGTCATCTTTTCCAGTGTTCAGCGGGATGAACCTCCAGAAGCCATGGGAGCCTCAGCAGAGCTGGCCCGACTTCACCGCGGTGCCGTCGTCCATTTGGGACACGCCCAGCGCCGACCCTCTGCACTCCTCCTGGCCCAGCAGCTCCAGCTCTCCCACCGCCCCCACCTCAGTAAGAGCCATCACGTGCAGCAGCAGCAGCAGCAGCGCCTTCAAACATCCGGCAGGCGCTCACGTCTTTTGTCTTGTGTCTCAGTCACTCCTAGGGAACGGACACAACCCCTGGTCCGCCACCACCACCTTCGGCAGCTCCATCTGGTCCACGACCACAGAGTCCTCCCTGCACCCGTTTCCTGTGGCCGCCAATTCGCCCACCTTGAACGACCTGGTCAGCGGCAGCCCCGCCCCGTCGCCACCGGCTTCCGGCGAGATGAACGGCACGTACAACCCGTGGAGCATGTGGCGGCCCACGCTGAGCCGACGCAGCTCCGAGCCCTGGCCGAGTTCTTTGGAGAACGGCAGTTAAAACTGCACGACTGCACTTAAAACGACACGTCACCACAGCAACAGTCGCTAAATTTTCCGTTTGTTTTTTTTTAAATTGGAGAATCCCAACAGAAAGAAGTGTTCCTTCCAGCAGAGATTTGGTTGTTTAGTTCTTTGTGACTTTTTATTGACACGGCCGACAAACAAACTTTTATTCAGAATCCTTTTAACAGCGCCCCCTCCTGGAGTAAAGGTAAAATATTAGCAGGCTAACGCTAAAGGAGATGTTTTGGCTGGTAAGGCTGAAAGTTTGGTTCATGACAGGAGAATCTCAGTTCAGTATTAATGTTAACGTCAGCCATTTTGGTTTCACATCGTTTTATTGCAAAGGTTGCTTTGGGCCACGAAAGCAGCACCGCACCTATTTGATTGGACGTCAGGGACGACTCCTTCAAACGAGCCCCCTTTTAATGTCATAAAAATCGGGTGACATCTTAAGTTTGAGGTTTGTATTGTAACTGGCCTGTCAGCGAATGAAAATAAAGGATTTCAGCAGAGCGCCTGCAATCTGGGTGATGTTTTTTCATACAAACTATTTTTCATACAAACTATCTGCCACAGGACTGCAATCTATATATGGCGCAGGCGACATCTAATTTGCATCATTGCAATAGAGGGCTGCTTGTTGAGAAGGTACGTGCTTTCATGTCAGAGCAGGTGTGTGCAAAGTGGGGCCTGGGGTTTTTTTTTGTGGCCCGTGGCACATTCTAAAAATATAAACGGGAAAACGAAAATGAGAAATGTATTTTAGGAGAATAATGTAATATGAGGAAAAATAACATTTTAGTAGCATAAAGTTGAAAATTTAAGTCTTGAAAAAAAGTTGTCATGTAAAGAGAAAAAAATAATATATGGGAATGAAGTCACAATTACAGGGGGGGGGTGCAGAAATTGAAACAGCTTTCATTTTATGAAACTTTTTTTGAGATGTTTGCCCCCTTCCCGGGTTCTTATTTTTTTGCATGTTTGTAACATGTAAATGTTTAAGATCATCAGACGAATTTAAAGTGCAACACAACTGAACACAAAATGCAGTTTTTAAATGAAACGTTTTATTATTCAGGGAGAGAAAAAATGCAAATCTACATGTCCCAGTGTGAAAAAGTGATTGCCCCCTAAACCTACAAGTAACTGGTTGGTCCACCCTTAGCAGCAACAACTGCAATCAAGCGTTTGTGATAACTTGCAATGAGTCTCTTACAGCGCTGTGGAGGAATTTTGGCCCACTCATCTTTGCAGAATTGTTGTAATTCAGCCACATTGGAGGGTTTTCCAGCATGAAGCACCTTTTTAAGGTCATGCCACAGCATCTCAATAGGATTCAGGTCAGGACTTGACTAGGCCACTCCAAAGTCTTCATTTTATTTTTCTTCAGCCATTCAGAGGTGGACTTGCTGGTGTGTTTTGGATCATTGTCCTGCAGCAGAACCTCAGCTTGAGGTCACCAACAGATGGCGGACATTCTCCTTGAGGATTTTGTGGTAGACAACAGAATTTGTGCGTCCATTTATCACAGCAAGTCTTCCAGGTCCTGAAGCAGCAAAACAGCGCCAGACCATTACACTGCCACCACCATATTTTACTGTTGGTATGATGTTCTTTTTCTGAAATGCAGAGTTACTTTTATGCCAGATGTCATGGGACACCCACCTTCCAAAAAGTTCAGTATTTGTCTCGTCAGACCACAGAGTATTATTCTTTTTGTTCAGCAGTGGTTTTCATCTTGGAACTCTGCCATGCAGGCAGTTTTTGCCCAGTGTCTGTCTTATAGTGAGTCATGAACGTTGACCTTAAGGGATGATGATGTGGGGTCTTTTGTGACCTTTTGGATGAGTCGTCGCCGTGCTCTTGGGGTCATTTTGGTTGGCCGGCCACTCCTGGAAAGGTTCACCTCTGTTCCATGTTTTCCCACATAATATCGCAACTTTTTCCTCGTAAAGTTATGACAATTTTTTTTCCCATTTTTGCAGTTTATAGTTTTTTGTTTGTTTTTTTCTTTTAAATGTGCTGTTGACCAAAGTCCAAATTACTGCTGTTTTTCCCATTTTTGCTGTTTAATTTTTCTTGATTTATTTTTAACATTTTTTTAGAAAGTGTCGAGGGCCAATAAAAGAAAAAAAGCCTGCCACCGGCCACAAATGTCCTCCAGGCCACACGTTGGACACCCTTAAATTAACAGTACTGTTGGAAAAAAGCTGCCACGGGCAGAGGCACATGCCAATTGCCATGTTATCAAAGGGGCCACATTTTCTTGGGTACTTGGCAGGATTTTTAAAAATGACTGATCGTACAGAGGGTGAAATGATTGTACAAATGAGAATTATCATACGTCTGGATACGCTGAAGACGTTAGGATGCCATCCACTCACTGTATGGCGTTGGAACGACAAGCGCCAGTCACAGAAGGTCCCATCATAATGGGTTTATAATGGGCACCACAGATAAATCATGTATGGGAAACACTGAATTTGGAAATATGTTTAATTGAAGAGAGGCAATGAAGCAGGTGTACATTTGATATGATTTGAATGATTGGTTTTTCATCCCTTTCCTGCGTCACTGCTTCATACGGGGCTGCCCGAGCGACGCCATGAGCAGCCGGGCCATCTTGGCCGTGTCACACTTGGTGAACACGGTCACGCGGTGCTTCTTCTTCAGCGTGTCGGAGAGGTCCAGCGCCATCATGCCGCGACACATGGCGCCCTGCAGCTCCACGCGCACGGGACACACGATGCTCTCCGTGACCACACTGGCGTCCACGCAGGCCGCCATGGCGTACGAGTCAAAAGAGACGAAGCCCGGCCCGAAGTAGACGTCCCGCTTATTCCTCAAGACCTCTCTGGAGTAGGCCCAGCACCTGGAGGTGATGGTCTTCATGAAGCGGGCGGCCGGAGAGTCCTGATTGACGAGCCCCTCGAAGAACTCCTGAGCGGGAGGGGATGGATCAACACCAACACAACTCATCAGGAACTCCCAAGAATGAGGCTTGTTTCATCAGCGCGCGGTCCTTCTTACCCACGTCAGAGCGTTTTGGCAGGAATATTCCCATGATGCCAGGTGGGTCGGGCAGAGGAACTCCTCCAGAACGATGTAAGCAGACTCCGGATCCTTTGCAAAGTTGAACTCTGCGCACGGCAACAAGTTACCTTTCCCTGCACAACAGCATGGTTTTGGAACCTCTTGACTGAATTTTGTCAGCAATAGATTAAACATGAAAAATTGCTTTAATTTCATTTGTGAATAGAATAAAAATAAATAAATAAAATAAATTAAAAAATGACATGAATTATGGAAGCTCATTTCCACCACTGAAAGAAAGAAATATCCCAATGGTAAGTCATAATTATGAGATAAAAACTCATAATTGTCAGATAAAAACTCCAAACTATGAGATAGTCATAATTATGAGAAAGTCATAATTATAAGACAAAAACTCAAAGTATGAGATAAAAAGTCGAAATTATGAGAAGTCATAATTATGATATAAAAAGTCATAATTATGACATAAACAGTCAGAATTACGAGATAAATCTCCAAATTATGGGATAAAAAGTCATGAGATAAAACATCAAAATTACGAGATAAAAAGTTATAATTATGGGATAAGAAAGTCCAAATTATGAGATAAAATGTCGAAATTACGAGCTAAAAAATCCTGACATAAAAAGTCTCATAAAAATTATGAGACAAAGTCATAATTTTGAGATAGGAATGCCACAATCATGAGATAAAAAGTCCTAATTATGAGGTAAAAGGTTGAAATTATGAGATAAAAAGTCAGAACTATGAGATAATAGTCATAATAAGGTAGGAAAGTCATAATTATGACATAAAAAATCATAATTATGAGATATGAAAGTCATAATTATGAGATAAAAAGTTGAAATTATGAGATAAAAAGTCAGAACTATGAGATAAAAACCATAATTAGGTAGAAAAGTCATAATTATGACATAAAATTCATAATTATGAGATAGGAAAGTCATAATTATGACATAAAATTCATAATTATGAGATAGGAAAGTCATAATTATGAGATAAAAGGTTGAAATTATGAGCTAAAAAGTCGGAACTATGAGATAAAAACCATAATTAGGTAGGAAAGTCATAATTATTGGATAAAAAGTCAAAATTATGGGATAAAAAAATCATGAGATAAAACGTCACAATTACGAGATTAAAAATCCTGAGATAAAAAGTCAAAATTATGACACATAATTATGAGATAGGAATGCAATAATTATGAGATAAAAAGTCGAAACTGTGAGATAAAAGTCAGAACTATGAGATAAAAACCATAATTAGGTAGAAAAGTCATAATTATGACATAAAATTCATAATTATGAGATAGGAAAGTCATAATTATGAGATAAAAGGTCGGAACTATGAGATAAAAACCATAATTAGGTAGGAAAGTCATAATTATTGGATAAAAAGTCAAAATTATGGGATAAAAAAATCATGAGATAAAACATCACAATTACGAGATTAAAAATCCTGAGATAAAAAGTCAAAATTATGACACATAATTATGAGATAGGAATGCAATAATTATGAGATAAAAAGTCGAAACTGTGAGATAAAAGTCATAATTATGAGGTAAAAGGTCGAAACTATGAGATAGGAAAGTCATAATTATGAGATAAAAAGTTGACATTATGATATAAAAAGTCATGATTATGAGACGGGAAAGTCATAATTATGAGGTAAAAGGTTGAAACTAGTAGTATCCCAGGTATAGCAGGTACGCTCAGATACATTGTGGCATTTATCGACTCCGGAGCAGGCGATAGATGAGGACCTTATTAAACGTGTTGCTATGCTTGTCATATGTGGCCCTTGGTGGAAAAAGTTGAAAGAAACATTGGATAACAAAGTACATTTCCTGGCCCCTCATAAGTAAGTCAACACATTGTTATCCGAAGCACTGGTGTTGGAATATTATATTCTAATATTCTAATATTCTAATATTATATTGTGCTCAGACACAGCTTGGTCCCGAATTTATTGTACATTCATTTATATCAGGCTTCGACCACATACTGTATCAGTGACGTGGCCAATCAGATATCTTCCCTCAGAACAGTCTCCAACATTCATGACGTGTAATACTCCAATGCATTCTTCATATTTACGTACGTGTTTACTTCCTTTATCTTCATTTGTGGCCTTGTTTGCAAGACATTTTTGTTCAGTGGTGATTCATTCTACCATACGTACAACAAAAGTCAGTCCAATCTTCTGTTAAACTCTACTAATTGTGCCCAATTAGCCATTTTTCATCCCCGGGGTCATGTGACTCGTCAGTGTTTGAAGGCATCAGGTGTTAATGGGGAGCGGTTGTGTTAAATTTGGTGTTATTGCTCTCACACTCTCATGCTGCTCACTGGAAGTTCAACATGGCACCTTGTGGCAAAGAACTCTCCGAGGATGTGGGGGAAAACATATTTGTTGCTTTCCATTAGGGATGTCCAAACCTTTTTCCAGTGTGGGCTACATAGTGAAAAATGAAAGGATGCAACTTTGATATTTTGTAAATATGCTAAGTTATATATTTCACCAAAAAACTGCATCTCAGCTTTGTAATATGTGTGAAACAGCCAATCAGTATCGACTAGTATTAGTATCAACTTCACTCTTTGCTCTTGTTTTCCCATTTTTGCGGTTGTTTTTCTTTTCATTTTCCAAATATGTCAATTTTCTTCTTAAATAATCTTCATAAATTGTCTTCTTGTAACAGTATGACTTTATTCCCATAATATTTTGACTTTATTCTCATAGCATTGTAACATTTTCCGCAACCTAATTTTCTAGAAATTACAGCTTGTGTTTTGTTTTGTTCTCATAATGTTGCTTGGTTTTTCTGTAATATTTCAACTCTATGCGACTAAAATGACATTATTTTTCCTCATGATATTACAAGCTTATTCTCGTAAAATTGCAACTTTTTTTCTCGTTAGAATACAACATTTTTTATCTTAATATTTTGACTTTTTTCTTGTAAAATTACAGCTATTTTTTTCCTGCTGTTGTTTTTTTTTCATTTTCCTATTATTTTCTTCTTCTTTTCTTTTCTTCTTCCCATAATTATGACTTCATTCCCATAATATTTTGACTTTATTCCCACAATATTAAACTTTTTCTCGAACCTAATTTTTCCAAAATTGACGACTTTATTTTGTTTTTTTTGTCTCTCATAATATTACAACTTAACATATTTCAACTCTATGCTACTAAAAATGACATTATTTTCCTCATAATATTATGAGTTTATTCTCATGGAATTGTGACTTTTTCTTGTTATAATTTCTTTTTAGCTTTCTCTTTATATTTCGAATTTATTCTTGTAAAATTACAGCTGCTTTTTAATTTCTTTTGTTTTTTTTTTATTTTACAACTATTTCAACTTTCTTCTTATAAATTTAGATTTTATTTCCAGAACATTTTGACTTTATTCTCATAACTTTTTGTGCAACCTAATTTTCCAAAATTACAACTTTATTTATTTTGTTTGTTCTTCATAATATTACGACTTTTAAAAAAATAATGTCTTTTCATATTTCAACTTTATGCTACTAGAACTGTTACGATGGTGTTTGTCGCTCTGCTGCCGCCTGCTGTGTGTATGCTTTCTGTGCAGCTTCAGCCGGTGTGGGTGGAGTCCCCAGCACACACCTGCAGGCAATCTCATCAGATTACCTTCATATACTCAGCAGCAACTCAGGACCAGTGCCAGATTGTACTCCTTGCTACCTGTTCCCCGCTTTCTGGCTCACCCTTGTCCCTCTGCTCAGTACTACTTCCTGTTACACTAGTTATTGTTCCAGCTCAGGTTTGCCTGCAGTATTTCTTAGTTGCATTCTAGTTATTCCTGTCAGCCTTCTGCTGGCAGCGTTTTGTGTTTTTCTACTTTTGGTTTGTGACTTTCCCCTGTGTTGTACTTTTCCCGCTCGGGACACTTTATGTTATTAAATACCTTTTGTTTCTATTTTTGGTCTGACTCCTTGCGTTGGGTTCCGCCCCTTTTTACAAGTGGCGACTCCCACTTGTGACAGAACAATCTGGCCACAATGGAGCCCGCAGGAGTGGACCACTTCCGCAGCGCCCTGTCTCATCACGGCCAGCTGGTCAGCGACCATGAGAAGAGGCTGCGTGACCTCACGGACACTGTTTCCGCACTCACCCTAGCGGTCGACAGCATGGACCAACGTTTAGCAAGGGTATGTGCACACCTGCTGCAGGAGGACGAGGCAGGCACAGCTGCAGTGATTACCTCCACTCCTGCCTCATTATCGACACTGATTACTAACTCAGGACGGGAACCTAGTATTCCTCACCCTCCTCGTTTTTCGGGTGAGTCACAGTCCTGTGAACAGTTTTTGCACCAATGTTCGCTGGTGTTTGATCAACAGCCAACTACTTACGGCTCGGACCCAGCACGTATAGCCTTTATTATGCGCTTACTTACCGGCAGAGCAGCTACATGGGCTATGGCCATTGGCAAGTCAGTTCCTGCCACGCGCACTTCTATGCAGACATTTCTGGCAGAAATGAGACGAGTATTTCACCACCCGGTGCATGGTAGAGAGGCCGGGGGTCGGCTACTAGAACTGAAACAGAGGGGACGTACGGTGGCGGATTTCGCTATTGACTTCCGCGTCATGGCTGTCGAGAGCGGCTACACCGATACTGCCGTTCTTCGGGACATTTTTCGTAGGGCTCTAAATCCTCGCATAAAGGACGAATTAGTGGCCAAGGACTACTCTGTGTCATTGGACGAACTCATAGATCTAGCTATTAGATTGGACAATCGCATTAGGGACCGAGCAAGGGAGCACGCGGAAGAGAGGAGGATCGATACCCGTCCGTCTACTCCGCGACCCGTATCAACCCCGCCGATGGAGAGGAGACCCGCCCGGTACCTGCCGATGGAGACCGACTCGACACCCACAGAGACCCCAATGCAGCTGGGAGCTCGCCGTCTTACGCAAGCCGAAAGGACCCGCCGCCTCAAGATGGAATTATGCCTGTATTGCGGCGATCCGGATCACCGGCTCCAACGATGCCCTGCTAGACCTGGACAGAGGCGGGGATCGATCTTGGGATCGGCCGAGAGTCTCACATCGGTATCAGGGATCGATCAACCCAGGGTTGGGGATCGCCCTGCGCTCAGGGATTGTGAGTATAAGACCAATGCCACCCCTTTTCAGTCTTGCACACCCCCACACAGACTACAGGTCCATGGAACTATCATGGGAGGGGGGAATAATATCCAAGTGACTGCACTCATTGACTCTGGTTCTGATGACTGTTTTTTGGACCCTAAATTTGCTAAGTCTTGCAATCTGAAGCTAGTTGAACTACCTTCCCCTAAGGAGGTACAATCCTTGGATGGGCGTCTCTTGGCGGCGGTGTCTCACCAGACCGAACCCCTATCACTCCGGTTGTCGGGTAATCATTTTGAGAGTATCCGTTTCTATTTAATTCCGTCTCGTTCCACCCCGGTTGTTCTTGGTCTCACGTGGCTAAAATTACACAACCCTTCGATTGATTGGAACAGAATGTGTATTAATAACTGGAGCCCCTTTTGTCACGCCAACTGTTTGCGCTCTGCTGTCACCGAGACCCCCGTTGCCCACGTTGTTGAGGAGAGGATTGAGCTAGCTGGGGTACCCAAGATCTATCATGACCTTAAGCAGGTGTTTAGTAAAGACAGCGCTCAAACTCTTCCCCCGCATCGTCCTTACGACTGTGCGATTGAGCTGCTACCTGATGCTAGCCTGCCCAATGCCAAATTATATAATGTTTCGGCTCCTGAACTGCAAGCCCTCAAGGACTATATTTCCTCCTCGCTTGCTTCCGGATTTATCCGCCCGTCATCTTCCCCGTTGGGGGCGGGATTTTTCTTTGTAGCTAAGAAGGATGTCACTTAGGCCTTGTATCGACTATAGGGGGCTCAACAGTATCACTCTCCGCAACCGGTATTCTCTCCCACTTATGGACTCCGCCTTCTCCGCTTTGCATTCCGCGCAAATATTCTCCAAATTAGATTTACGGAACGCATATCACTTGGTACGCATAAAGAGGGGAGATGAGTGGAAGACAGCCTTCAATACACCTATGGGGCACTTCGAGTATTTGGTGATGCCATTTGGACTTACTAACGCCCCGGTGGTTTTTCAAAACTTAATTAACGATGTGCTAAGAGACATGATTAATCGTATTTGCTTTGTCTATCTGGATGACATTCTCATTTTCTCTAGGAACCTACAGGAACATACCCGTCACGTCCGGCTCGTCCTCCAGCGACTTCTAGAGAACCGGTTATATGTCAAGGCAGAGAAATGCGAATTTCACACCACCTCCGTGTCCTTCCTGGGGTATATTGTGGAGAAGGGTCAGATACGTGCCGATCCCGCTAAGATCCAGGCGGTGGTCGAATGGCCGACTCCGACAACAAGGAAGCATTTGCAGAGGTTTCTGGGCTTTGCAAATTTTTACAGACGATTTATTCGTAACTTTAGCAGCAAAGTCGAACCCCTGACCATGCTTACATCTTCCAAAGTACCATTTGTATGGAACCCCAAGGCGGAGGAGGCGTTTACTCAACTTAAGAGATTTTTTACTACTGCACCGGTGTTAATTTACCCTGATCCTGCTTTACAGTTCCTTGTTGAGGTCGACGCATCGGATACGGGAGTGGGAGCCGTCCTGTCGCAGCGGTCCCCAGTCGACCAGAAGCTCCACCCGTGTGCATTCTTCTCGCGTCGCCTCACGAAAGCAGAGGGTAATTATGATGTGGGAAATGGAGAGCTGCTGGCCATCGTTCTCGCGCTGCGGGAGTGGCGTCATTGGTTGGAAGGCGCAGCTCTTCCGTTCATGGTCATAACCGATCACAAGAACCTCGCTTACATTAGAACTGCTCAAAGACTCAATGCCCGTCAGGCCCGGTGGTCCCTCTTTCTCACCAGATTCGACTTCTCCATTACCTACAGACCCGGTTCCCGCAATATTAAGCCCGACGCGCTGTCCAGGACTTTTGGGACCACGGAGGAGGAGGCTGCACCAGAGACTATAATACCTGTGGCTCGGGTGGTGGGGGCAGTCCAGTGGGAGGTGGAGAAAAGGGTTTCGGAGGCTACCAGCGGTACGGAACGACCTCAAGGATGCCCACCGGGAAGACTATTCGTTCCCCAGGATCTTAGGTCGGATGTCATACAGTGGGGACACTCGTCAAAGATGACATGCCATCCTGGGGTCAGTCGCACACAAGCCGCGGTGGCGCAGAGGTTCTGGTGGCCATCCATGGCCGCTGACATAAAGGGATTCGTTGCGGCCTGCTCTGTCTGTGCCAGAAGCAAGACTCTCCACCGTGCTCCGGCCGGACTCCTTCAGCCATTACCCATCCCATCCCGCCCTTGGTCCCACATCGGTCTGGACTTTGTCACTGGACTACCTGCCTCCCGAGGCAAGACCGTCGTTTTGAGCATTGTTGACCGTTTCTCTAAGATGGTACACTTCGTCCCTCGAAACAGCGCACCTATTGGTGAGACATGTATTTCGTCTTCATGGCATACCACTTGACATTGTCTCCGACAGGGGTCCCCAATTCACGTCCCGAGTGTGGAAGGCCTTTTGCAGGACCTTGGGAGCATCTGTCAGCCTTTCCTCGGGACATCACCCTCAGACAAACGGCCAGACAGAGCGGGCCAACCAGGACCTGGGAGCGGCGTTACGATGTGTTTGCCACCAGCACCCGGCATCATGGTCCTCCCACCTCCCCTGGGTTGAATATGCCCACAACACCCTCATATGCTCAGCCACAGGTATGTCACCGTTTAAAGTTGGTTACGGTTACCAGCCTCCGCTATTCCCTGCACAGGAGTCGGATGTTGCAGTTCCGTCCGTTCAAGCCCACCTGCGTCGCGCCCGAAGGGTCTGGCGGGAGACCTTGGCAGCACTCAAACGGACAGCCGCACGCAACCAACGCCTGGCAGATCGCCATAGGGTTCCGGCACCAGACTACCAGGTGGGCCAGGAGGTTTGGCTATCGGCCAAGGATCTGCCACTAGCAGGAACCAGCAGGAAACTGGCTCCAAAGTTTGTGGGACCTTTTCCTATTGCCGCCATCATCAACCCCTCCTCCGTCAAGCTCAAGCTTCCGCCCTCCCTCAAGGTACATCCAGTCTTTCACGTCTCCTGTATCAAACCAGTTTCCTCCAGCCAGCTGTGCCCGCCGGCCGAGGCGCCGCCCCTGCCGCGTATGATCAATGGCCAGCCAGCATATACTGTGAAGGCTCTTTTGGACTCCCGGAAGAGGGGTAGAGGGTTCCAGTATTTGGTCGACTGGGAGGGATACGGTCCGGAGGAACGTTCCTGGGTCTCCCGCTCCTGTATCCTCGACCCTTCACTCATTAGCGACTTCCACCGTCTCCACCCTAGCAAACCAGGTAGGCCGTCAGGAGACGCCTTATAAGAGGGGGGAATACTGTTACGATGGTGTTTGTCGCTCTGCTGCCGCCTGCTGTGTGTATGCTTTCTGTGCAGCTTCAGCCGGTGTGGGTGGAGTCCCCAGCACACACCTGCAGGCAATCTCATCAGACTACCTTCATATACTCAGCAGCAACTCAGGACCAGTGCCAGATTGTACTCCTTGCTACCTGTTCCCCGCTTTCTGGCTCACCCTTGTCCCTCTGCTCAGTACTACTTCCTGTTACACTAGTTATTGTTCCAGCTCAGGTTTGCCTGCAGTATTTCTTAGTTGCATTCTAGTTATTCCTGTCAGCCTTCTGCTGGCAGCGTTTTGTGTTTTTCTACTTTTGGTTTGTGACTTTCCCCTGTGTTGTACTTTTCCCGCTCGGGACACTTTATGTTATTAAATACCTTTTGTTTCTATTTTTGGTCTGACTCCTTGCGTTGGGTTCCGCCCCTTTTTACAAGTGGCGACTCCCACTTGTGACAAGAACGACGTTATTTTTCCTCATAACAGTATGACGTTATTCTCGTAAAATTACAACTTTTTCTTGCTGGGTTACAACTTTTTTCTCTGCTGATTGTTCCATTTTTTGATACAGTGTCTTATTTACTCTTATTATGTCTACTATGCTGGGTAATAGGAGTGTAAAGGTGACCATAGCAGTGTTATTTCATGTCAAGAGGGCTCTAATAATCTTAAAAAGCATATTCAGATGTACTCTCACTACAAAAATATTCCATTTAGAAATAAGGAATCCTACTTCACGGATATTCCCCTATCGCGGTCGGGCCTGGAACCAATTAACTACTGTATGTAGTAAAGGAACCATATGTGGTAACCTACACATAAGCCCAAATGGACTCACCACGCCACCCGAAGCAGAACCATAATAACACAATCATAGAACAGAGATGCAATATTGACTGTTTTTTTTTTACCTTCTATGTTGCCGCCCATGATGTGAAGTTCTTTGAGCTTGTTAGGGAAACTTGGATCCACTTTGACAGCCAGGGCCAGATTGGTGAGAGGTCCAAGGGCCACCAGGCTCACCTGTGCGTGGCGGTGCCATGCTTTTAATTTGACAATTATAACGTCACGTGGCACAAAGGCGAGCATCCGACCTGGTTCTGGTTCTCTGTGACCAGTCTGATCATAGCAGTCACCGCATGTTCTCTCTGGATCTTCCTCTCCCACTGTGGGTCTTTGTCCTCCGGGATGTCTCCGAGGCCATCCGTCCCGAAGTGGTCGCTGAAGGTGTCACTGGTACCAACCAGCGACCCGGCAGAACCTCGGAACACTGGGATCTGTGGTGGCAAGTAAGTTCTACGCGGGATCATTTAATGACATGAGGCGTTCAAAGACAATTGTTGCAATGATAACTTTGACCAAACTGAATACTTCCAATATGAATATGCATATTTAGTTGTAGTTGATAAATTAGATCGTTTATTACACGAAGACCGCTATGTAAGCACACCAACCTGCTCCCGTTCACACACGTAGAGCACTTTTAAAACATTCTGGCAAACATTATCCACCGACGCGTTCCCAAACACGCAGGTGACCGCCAGCACGCTGACGTTCGGCGCCGCCAAGGCCAGCATGATAGCCTGGGCGTCATCTATGCCGCAGTCCGTGTCGATGATGAGCAGCTTCTTTGCCATCTCGTTCCCTCCTCGGAATTGTCACCTATCCAGGAGACACTTGAATCTCTCAACTGTAAATGACAGCACAGGAGGTGTGACGGATCATTCTCGCATTTGATTGGTTAGAAGTTGAAGACGCCTTACAAGGGGTTTTGTTTTCTGCCACTCGGAATATGACTGGTACTCTATCAGTATGCGTAAAGCACAGGGATAGAGAATGTATCATAAATGTAGCAATAATAAATGAGAAATCGTGTCCCATTTCATGTTGTGTGTATTATTCCATATTTGTGTAACATTTTTAAGACCCCCATTCTTCAGAATGGTCCAGTCCGGCAAAGCTAATCCGGAAGTGATAGCGGCTCGCCGCTTGGTAGTTATAAGCGTTAATTGTTGACATGTAAGTAAGCTAATGTCCAGCTCTGCTGGCCAATATGTGGCTAGTTTGACACTTTAACAAGTCCAAAAAATTCCCGCACGGTGTATTTTGGAATAATATATTATATAGGAACGAACACTTTAGTTGGGCGTGTTTATACCGCCTGCCTACCTCGCTGATTGTGTGTGCTCATCTCCACCTCAGGTGAAAGAAGACACTTTATATTTACATTATATTTCATTACTGTTTTAATGTCATTTGAATTAGCTGGTCAGTAAGTGTATGTTTGTGAGATTATCGTCAACGCAAACACGTGTATTCATGCTGACTAGCTCATTTACATATTTAACAATGCGTTGCTAGTGCTAGTATTATTTTATGGATCATATGTTTTAGCCATCAGCAACTCTCTGAGCATTTTGTGCATGCTAGTTGAGTACATTTTGTAGAATGTGACCTCTACGTCTATAAAAGGGTAATGTTTAGTTTATAATTAATACAGAGCTGTTGTGAATTGCACTATAGTATGCATTACTAATATGTTGTAAATTGTAAACTTCTCAGATTCTCATCGCAACCCAACAAATGTTCTAAACAGCTCCTCCATGCCCAATTCATCAAACGGTCCCGCGGTGCCAGCAGAACCATCAGCAATGCAAAGACCTACTGCCAGCGAGCATGAAGGGGGCCACCGCCTCATTGGCTCCCTCGCCTGTGAGGTGGGCGTAGCTCGTCGGGCGTCTAGCGACGAGCTGCTCCTTCCCCGGACCTTTCCAGTCACTCACTCCCGGGAGAAGTTCTACACGGTTTGCTCAGACTACGCCCTCCTCAACCAGGCGGCGGCGGTGAGGAAGCAGGACGACGGGCTGGTGGCGCCCAAGCCGCAGGCGGCAGGTGACAGCATGGTGTCTGATGGCGACTGTGAGATGGAAGATGTGACCTCCGGCAACATGAAGACCACCCTGGCGTGGGAGATTGACACCAGCGACTTCAAGGCAGTGCTTACACGAAAAATTCGAACAGGTAAGATGTTATCTCCCAAATCAGCATACTTTTTATCTTGTTTAATGCGACCCCTATCTGCGCTACATTAGAACGCCCCTAAGGGCGTACGATTTCAGCTCAATTTCCCGGTACAATTTGCTTCTAAGTCGGAATAACCCCTGCAGCTCACCTCATATAACCTACAGTCAAACTTGTCTATAGTGACCACTAGAGGGAGTCTGCAAAAGTGGCCGCTATAGACAGGTGGCCTCTATAGACAGGTTGGCATCCAGTTTGAATGTTGACCAGTAGAGGAAAAAAAAGGGAAAAAATAATAATAATAATGTTGACCAGTAGAGGGCACTGCGGACTGCGGATAAAAGTTGTACAGCACTACTAGGCTTGTTATTATCATGGTTCATGGTTCATGGTTTTAATTCATCCTGAACATGCATATGAGTCAAACAGTAGCACATCACATAGCACAATTCACAATTTTGCATGTCCAAAAAGGAGTAGGAAGAAGCAAAGCTTATTTAATCCTACCCCTCATCAGTTGCAATACATTTATTCACCTCTTGTTCTTCCAAGTGTACTTTGTAGGTCTACATGACAATGTAGTGCAATCATAGCCAAGGTTTTTACTTACTAAAAGGAAGCTAGAGGCTTAATAATAACTGATAGAATATATCCACGACCCACAGAACAAAGCTGTGCTAGTAATGTCTTACGCTTGTTTTTAATATTTTACTTTTTATACGGCAGAGTGTCATTACAGCTTTAGTTCATCAGGAAGTGACGGGAAGTGACGGTGGGCGTCCCGAGCAGGAGAGCTAGGCTCAGTGCTAGCTGCGAGTTTCGTGACAGTTGGGAAGTGTGTTTATGTTGGCATGGATGTAAAGTCCTGCAGTGTTCTCCGCTGTTAATAAAGCTATTAAAGTGCATCGGTGACGTGAGTCTCTCCTTCCCCACAACAAGCGGCATTACAGTATTGACCAGTGCACACCAGGAAATAAATGGTGTCATTTCTTACAGACATTGGCTGGACAGCTATGTAGTGGGGCTTGTTTAACCTTTGCCTTGTGGGCAAGCAGGAAGGAGAGACGATGCTGAGAGATGTGTGTGTGTTCTGAGCTGCTGTCTGGTGGCCGCGTTCAGTAAATAAAGTTGGCAGAAGCAACAGGAGAAGTTTCCTTCTTTGCTTCGGAGCTGAATAACACTGACAAGTTAACAGACTAGTAGCGAACGGAAAAGAAGACGGCTTTGTTTGTGTCAAATACAGAAGATGAGGACTTTGATGGATTTGTGGATGAGGATTGATGAAAAATAACGTGAGTACATTCTAAAATACTTCAATTAAGTACAACCGAACTCAGTTTTGCTCCCACTGCCGCATGCATGCTAGCGTATGTTTTTTTTTTTATTGTGGCGTCGCTGGGAGCACGTCCTGTTCCCAGCCTAATTTGCGGTAATGTTTTGGTGCAAATGCTCTTAAAGTTACATGTTTGATCAGGAAATAGCAAGCTCAAAAGAAGACTGCTTTTTTATGTGGAACAACTGACAGTTTGGCCGCACGGTGGTCTAGTGGTTAGCACGTTGGCCAACACAGTAACAGCTTGGAGATCGGGAAGACCTGGGTTCGATTCTCCCCTGGGCATTTCTGTGTGGAGTTTGCATGTTCTCCCCGTGTGCGCGTGGGTTTTCTCCGGGTACTCCGGCTTCCTCCCACATTCCAAAAACATGCAGGTGAGGTTAATTGACGACTCTAAATTGCCCATAGGTATGAATGTGAGTGTGAATGGTTGTTTGTCTATATGTGCCCTGCGATTGGCTGGCGACCAGTCCAGGGTGTACCCCGCCTGTCGCCCGAAGTCAGCTGAGATAGGCTCCAGCATGCCCCCGCGACCCTAATGAGGAAGAAGCGGTATAGAAAATGGATGGATGGAACTGACAGTTTGTGTGGATCTTGTGAATGATTGTGACTGAGCTAGGACTCAGTAATTAAAGTCTACACACGACGGCTTCATTGATTGAAAAATGAAACTTTTTCGTGCATGAAGCTTCTACTTGAGTTGGTAATTTGGCCGCTATATGCAGTCAGATATTGACCAAGGGAGACAAAATGGGTGGCCGCTGGCTGCGTTGGACAGGTGACTGCTATACACAGGGTCTATAACATGTAAATTTGCTGGGGGGGATTTTTCAGTGGCTGCTATAGGCAGGTGGCCATTCTATACAGGTGGCCGCTAAGACAGGTTTGACTGTATTTGGTCAATTTGGTCAGGCTCAATTCACTATCTTGTGCTAGACATCAAGCTAAAAGCCAGAGCTGTCAGCTCCACGTCCAGCGCAACTCTTAAGGCATCAGGGAGTGAAGTTTACCAAAGTGCTTTCGCACAGCTGCACAGCTAGCACACAAATTGCACAAATAACAGATTCAGTCACTTTTTCTTTGGCGTTTTTTTTAAGGTTTTCCACCAAAAGTGAAATGCACTGCCAGACATTCTTCCATGCATTAAAGTCACACACACACACACACACACACACACACACATACACAGGAATCCGAGTGCTATGGCCTGGAGACTTCAGCTCAGTGAGCATCAAGAGGATTAACGCCACAGGTGCTTTTTCTTTGGCTTCTCTGTGTGATATTGCCACAGAAAAGTCCCCAGTGATGGCAAGAAGGAGAAAGTGTGATGACAACCAGAGAGCCGTAAATAGAATTTATTGTGATATTGTCGTTTTAATGTCTTAGTGTGGCTCATTAGTGTTACAAGTGGGGCTGTCCCGATCCATATTTTTTGGCTTCCGATCCGATTTTTTTATCGTCTTGCCGATGCGTTCTGATAGCGATCGTTATTTTTGTTTGTTTTTTCAATAATAATAAGATTTCGTTCCAAACATGAATTTGTGGGATTGAATATGGTTTTGAAATTAGCTCTTCAAAGCATGAAAAATAATGCAACCAAAGTACTTTTTTATTACACAGTATAACCAACAATATTGTTTGGCTTTTGTTGCAAATCTCCTCCCTGTGCTACAACCTTATCGTGGTGGAGGAGTTTGCGTGTCCCGATGATCCTAGGAGCTAAGTTGTCAGGGGTTTTTTATGCCCCTGGTAGGGTCACCCACGACAAACAGGTCCTAGGTGAGGGACCAGACAAAGAGTAGCTCAATAGACCTCAGTGATGATAAAAAACATTGGACCACGTTTTCCCTTGCCCGGACGCGGGTCACCGGTGCCCCCCTCTGGAGCCAGGACTGGAGGAGAGGCACAATGGCGAGCGTCTGGTGGCCGGGCCTACGCCCATGGGGCCCGGCCAGGCACAGCCCGAAGAGACGACATGGGTCCCCCCTCCAATGAGCTCACCACTCATGGGAGGGGCCAAAGGGGTCGGGTGCAGAGTGAGCTGGGTGGCAGCCGAAGGCGGGGACCTTGGCGGTCTGATCCTCAGCTACAGAAACTAGCTCTTGGGACATGCAATGTCACCTCTCTGGTAGGGAGAGGCAACGGGCAAGGGTGGCAATTCTTGTTGCGCCCTTCACTACGTTTTGATAACGCCTCCAACTGGCTTTGACGGTTTCAAAGGAACTTTGCAAACCATCTTTCTTCCACCTGCGCTCGGCTTTTCGGCATTCGCAGCGTGCTTCTTGTGTGACATCGTTGATCCACACTTCCTGTTTGGTTTTAGGGCGCGTGGCTTTACGTGGGGCTAGACTGTCCAGGACATCAGCACAGGTAGAAGTAAAGCAGTTCATTAGCTACTCAGTGTCAAGAGCAGCGTCTGGAGCCATTGCAACCCGAGATGCAGTGGCGAACAGAGAGGCAAAGGCAGAGGTCGTGTCAGGCTTGATGAAACGGCCAAAGCGAGCAGGAGCAGGCAGGGTGGCACTGCAGTGCAAATCAAAGTCAAACATGACCAGACTGTGGTCAGAGAACACTGCATGTATGTATGTATGTATGTATGTATAGTAATTAATCCCACAGCAGGGAAATTCACTTGTTACAGCAGCAAGCAAGATACGCAAGTAAAGAATACTTGTACATAGTGACTACAAGATGGTTCAGGTGGTGCAGGTGTTGTAGAGCCTGACAGCGGTCAGTATGAAGGACCTGCGGAACCTCTCCTTCTTACACCGTGGATGTAACAGTCTGCTGCTGAAGGAGCTGCTAAGGGAACCCACAGTGTCATGTAGCGGGTGAGAGGTGTTGTCCATGATGAGTGTCAGCTTAGCCAACATCCTTCTCTCCCCCACTTCCTCCACGGAGTCCAGAGGACCGTACAGGACAGAGTTCGCTCTCCTGATCAGTCTATTGATCCTGCTCCTGCTCCTGTCCCTGTCCGTGCTGCCCCCTCTCCAGCAGCCCACAGCATAGAAGATGCCTGAAGCCACCACTGAGTCATAAAAGGTCCGTAAGAGAGTTCTGCACACACCAAAGGACCTCAGTCTCCTCAGTAGGTGGAGGCGACTCTGGCCCTTCTTGTAGAGGGCGTGGGTGTTGACGGACCAGTCCAGTTTGTTAAGGTGAACACCCAGGAATTTGTACCTGTCTACCAACTCTGTGTCCGCTCCCTGGATGTTCACCGGTGTGAAGTGAGAAGTTTTCCTCTGGAAGTTAATGATCATCTCCTTTGTCTTGCTGGTGTTGAGTTGTAGCTGGTTAAGCTCACTCCAGCTGACAAAGTCCCTGATGACCGTCCTGTATTCCAGATCATTCCCCTCTGAAACACAACCCACGATGGCTGTGTCATCGGAGAACTTCTGGATGTGACACTGTGTGGAGTTGTGTGTGAAGTACGAGGTGTAGAGGGTGAAGAGGAAACTACAAAGACATTATCAACAGCCAGTCCATGAGACAGTACAAGGTCTAAAGTGTGTTCGTAAATTTGTGTAGCTCCTGTAACATTTTGTACTAAATTAAAAGCCTCCACCAACTCTAGAAAGTCTTTCGCCATAGGCGTAAAAGGGCAGCAGACATGAACATTAAAATCACCCACAATTAACAGTCTGTCAAACTTTACCAACATTGCAGCGATAAAGTCAGAAAAATCCCAGATAAAATCATTGTTGTGTTTGGGTGGTCTGTAAATGACCGCGCACAACAGCAGCTCAGTTTGTCGCAGTTCGAAGCAGCTCACCTCAAATGAGGAGAAAGACACCATGGACAATGGCTTATGGCGCAAGGACGTTTTTAAAATAGTAGCGATGCCTCCTCCACGGCCAGTAGTTCTTGGCGTGTTAATGAAGGTACAATCTGGAGACAACAGCTCAGAGAAGGAAGTGAACTCACCGGCATTAATCCAGGTCTCAGTGACGAATAATAAATCCAAAGAATGCGCTTCAAAGAGGTCATGGAGGATAAAAGTCTTATTTGAAACTGACCTCGCATTCACCAGTGCACACTTCGTTGAAACCTTAAGAGCCGCCGAAGCTGCCCGGTTCAGTGGCCGGAGGTTCATGCCGCCTGAAGCTACAGGAGTGCGGCGAGGGCGCAGCACACGCTTGTCGCGCCGCCCAACGATGGGCACCAGCCAGGCCCCAACAGAGGTGAGGAAACGCCGAGAGATGAAGCGGCGAAAACGGAACATCGGAACATTACGTGCGAACCTTACCACCTCGGGAGAAAGTGCCAGCCAAGCTTTGAGCATCACAAGTCTTCCACCTCGTGCCCCCTGGCGTCTACGTTTCCTGGGTAGCGACGGCTCTGCCCGAAGCAGAAACTCCAGTACGTCAGACAGGTACGATGGATGCGGTTTATTTGGCCCCCATTGCGCTTGTTTTGCACAAGCGGCTACAATGCCCTGGATTTCAAGTAGTTCCTGACGGTTATACACCAGCAGAGAGTCGATTGTCCTCATAACAAATGAAAAAAATAACAATAAAACCGATCACAGTGAGCTGAGGGAAGCGGCGAGCCAGACACACCGGCGCCATCTTGGTAGAGTCACTAGGTGACCGGTACTCCGGTTTCCTCCCACATTCATGATGATGATGTGGTCCTGCTGGCTTCATCAAGCCGTGAACTTCAACTTTCATTGGATCGGTTCGCAGCCGAGTGTGAAGGGGCCGGGATGAGAATCAGCACCTCCAAGTCCGAGTCCATGGTTCTCGCCTGGAAAAGGGTGGAATGCCATCTCCGGGTCAGGGATGAGCTCCTGCCCCAAGTGGAGGAGTTTAGGTACCTTGGGGTCTTGTTCACGAGTGAGGGAAGGATGGAACGCGAGATCGACAAGCGAATTGGTGCGGCGTCTGCAGTGATGCGGACTCTACATCGGTCTGTTGTGGTGAAGAGAGAGCTGAACCAAAAGGCAAAGCTCTCAATTTATCAGTCGATCTACGTTCCTACCCTCACCTATGGTCATGAGCTTTGGGTAGTGACCGAAAGGACAAGATCGCGGGTACAAGCGGCCGAAATGAGTTTTCTCCGTAGGGTGGCTGGGTTCTCCCTTAGAGATAAGGTAAGAAGCACTGTCATCCGGGAGAGGCTTGGAGTAGAACCGCTACTCCTTTGCATTGAGAGGAGCCAGATGAGGTGGCTTGGGCATCTGGTCAGGATGCCTCTCGGACGCCTCCCTGGGGAGGTGTTCAGGGCAAGTCCAACCGGTAGAAGGCCTCAGGGAAGACCCAGGACACGTTGGAGAGACTATGTTTCCCAACTGGCCTGGGAACGCCTCGGGATCCGCCGGGAGGAGTTGGACGAAGTGGCCGGGGAGAGAAAAATCTGGGCCTTCCTGCTTAGGCTGTTGCCCCCGCGACCCGATCTCGGATAAGCGGTAGAAGATGGATGGATGGCTGGATTTTGTTACAAATCTCTGTCAGTCAGGGCCCTAATCCAATAAATGATCCAATAAAAGATCAAACTGGAAAAAATGGGCTTGCAAAATTGTTTTAGGGCAGGACTAATCATTTGACATGGTTATAGATTAATTTGTGGTGTGATTTAGAATATATTACTTTTTTTTTTAACAAACTCTCTCAGGGCACTATCAAATCCGTTTTATTTTTTTTTCACAAATTTGTTTTTTAAATTTTTTAGAATTCAGTTTTTTGCCTTTTCCACTTATTTCACCAGCATAGCGTGTGTGCTAGTTGGGTTAGTGTATAAAATGCAAAAATCCTTCCATTTATTGATGCAATACATCATTGGCCCATTTTGTCCAGTCATTGAGAAATGGATGTACAGTAGCTTAGCTAACTTTTCTGATAGGATGTCAGCCTCAGCACATATTGCTACAAAATCTTCAACAAACTGTAATGCCCATTCTTGTGATGTCATTCCTATCATGTTATTAATGTAAGATATTTTAATGACACCCTTATTTTGTCTTTTTTCACTCAGAACCTGCATGTCATCAGTGGTCATTGTAAAATGGTCCTGACATTGTAAAATGGTCCTCACATTAAAGCAGTAAAACACAACACAGTGAAAATATACTCATCCAGCCTGAGTCGCGCGCACACACAGCTGCACTAGCTAAACTAGGCGAACCCCGCTAGTTTCCATTCACGCTTCGTAACAGAGGAGTTTCCAAGGTTTTTCGCCGCTGTTTCGACATGTTTAGTAGCGTTTGTGCGATCCCTATTATCAACCAGTGGTCAGGATGGCACTTTCCGTGCGAGCTCCCTACACCAGTGTTCTTCAACCACTGTGCCGTGGCACACTAGTGTGCCGTGAGGGATTGTCTGGTGTGCCGTGGGAAAGTACCCAATTTCACCTAATTATTATCCGCAAATAATGTGCCGTTGTCGGGTGTCTGTGCTGTCTAGTAGTGATCTGCAGCGTAACCATGTCATACACTTCTATATCGGTAGGTGGCAGCAGGTAGCTAATTGCTTTGTAGAGACAAAAGGATCAATTCATGGATGTGTCAGATAGCAGTGACAGTGGCATTGCGGCTAGCGAAACTGTCATGGAGAAGTTTTTGAAAAGGAAAGATGCTAACGCTGAACTGAAACCCCGGAAAAAATTCAGACCCAGATGAAGGCCAAAGTATGAGTGGAGATCAAAACCAAGCAAATTTTGCAAAATTAGAACTTTAATGTGTGTTGTTTTATTACTACTGTTTAAAAAAAAAAAAGTTTTTTTTTTAAATATTTGAAGTCTGTGCTACTAAAATGACATTATTTTTCCTCATAATATTATGAGGTTATCCTCGTAAAATTGCAACTTTTGTCTCATTTCTCGTTATATTTTGACTTTATTACTGCAGAAATTACAGCTGTTTTTGCCATTTCTGCTGTTTTTTGTTTGTTTTTTTTTTAAATAAAATTTCAAGTATTTTAACTTTCTTCTAGTAAATTTTCGATCCGTAATTATGACTTTATTCGAATAATATTTTGACTTTATTGTCATAACATTAGATGTTATATTATGACATTTCCTCAACCTAAATTTCCCAAAATTACAACTTGATTTGTTGTTTTGTTTGTTACTCATATTATTATTTTTCCTGAAAATATTAAAATGTTATTATTGTAAAATTACAGCTGATTTTCACTTTTTTCCGTTTTTTATTTATTTATTTATTTATTGTTTCCTTTTTAAATTCTACTTTTAGAATGTGCACTTTGGACACGCCGATCTTAGTCTTAACTACTTTTTACACCGTTAAGAATGAGCCCTGACTGATTCTGACTGCCTTTCAGGCAACGTGAAGAAGTGCGGCACCAAGAAGCTGAAGGCGGACCGACCCAGCCGCAATCTGCAGGACATCCCGCCTCATGCCTCTCTGGAGGACGTCAAACAGCGGAAAGTTCTGGACCTCAGACGCTGGTGAAGTCCTTTTTGTCACATTCAAACACACAGATGCTGATTGTAAAACAAAGTACGTAAGCCACACAGGCAGTAATAAAGGGGTAGCGTGCGTTGTGGAATATTAATTGAGTGTACTCGGAGAAAGGTTGACGGTGGGAGAGAAGAGTGGTCCCTAATTTATTGTACATTCATTTATGTAAGGCTTTGACCACACATCAGGCGCGGGTCATCAGATATCTTCCCTAAGATCAGTCTCCAACATTCAGGTTCAGAACAGATAAAGATTTGTCATACCAGTTCTCCATCTACAGTGTATTCTTTAGCTTTATGCAGGTGTTCTTCTTATCTTGTTTTGTGGCCTACTTTGCAAGACACTATTATTCAATACTGACACATTGTCCCATAAATTTCCCGCCCCCTTCGAAGGGGTCCTTCAACCCCCAAAACAAATAAACCTGCCCCTTAAATCCCCTGTATCCCGGTATGAGAAGACTGTAAAGCGCACATTTGATTGATGACTTCTGACATTCACAATGCGCGCTCGTTCGCCCAAGGGGAGAGTGTGTTGCTGCAAAGTGTCAATGCAATACAAGCACAAGTACACACACGTACAGTACAGTATGTCACAAAAGTGAGTACACCCTTTGCATTTCTGCAAATGTTTTATGATATCTTTTCATGGGACAACACTGAAGAAACGACACTTTGATGCGTACAGCTTGGATAACGGTGTAAATTTACTGTCCTCTCAAAATAACTCGACACACGGCAATTAATGTCTGCGTGGTGTACACCCCTCATGAAAATGCCCAGAGTGTGAATATTTACTGTGGAGAGCATCATTATCCTCAGTAAGAGGGAGTCAACGTCCTTGGTGCAGCATGCCGAGGCCCGTTCCAAAGTGGAAGCTGTCCCGTTAAAGCGCTGGCCACCGTGCTGCAGCTCACTTTCAGGGTGTTGGCCATCTTCTTATAGCCTAGAACTTCTTGATGTAGATCAGGTGGTTTTTATTCAATATAATTAAATATAATTTAACAAGAAAAATGCCTGTGAATATTGTCATTCATCCAGGTCATTGTATTCTCAGGGCATTCAATCGATCGCAACTGGACTGTTCAGGTTGCCTTAGACGACGTTTTGCCTCTCACCCGAGCAGGCTTCATCAGTTCATGCTCAAAGACCAGGTGGGACACCCACCAGTCAGACTAGATTGGACAGCTCTAGTCTAGTTCATGTTCAAAGACAACCTGAACAGTCCGTTTGCGATCGATTGAATGGCCTGAGAATGAACAAGAAAACTAAAAAAAAAAAAAAAGAACAGCAACAGCAGTAATTTTACAAGGATAAGGTCAGAATATTATGAGAAAAAAAAGTTGTAATTTTATGAAAATAACATTGTAAAATTATGAGGAAAATAATGAGATTTTAGGAGCATAATATTAAAATATTAAAGACAAAAGACTTAAAAAAAAATGTATTAACATGACAAACAAACAAAATAAAATAAAGTTGTAATTTTTGGAAAGTAAAAAAAATCCAAAAATATTTGGGGGGGAAAAAAAGAACACAGCAGAAATTGAAAAAACAGCAGTAATTTTACGAGAATAAAGTCAAAATATTGAGAGAATATTTTTTAAAAAACATTAAAAAAACAAAGCAATTTTACGAGAGTAAATGTCTACTATTATGACGAAAACAATCATTTTAGTAGCACATTCTGTAGTTGAAATATTAAAAATAAAAACACATTGTTGTTTTTATTTTTTAAGTTTTAAAATAAAGTTGTAATTTTTGGAAAATTTGGTTAGTTAAAAACGTATAATATTACGGGAATAGAGTAATAATATTACGAAAAGAACATTTATGAAGTATACAGTAGAGTATAGCGTGAGAGGAGCCACCTGTCGTGGCCTAGCAAGGTGCCCCGTATTCGGGAACACGCTCCGAGCAGCCAGTGTGACGCCATGGAGGTCTCTGGCGAACCTTCTGCACTTTTCAAACGCCACGGCACAACAAGCAGCAGGTGTCGTAGCAATGCTGACGTTTCAAGTGGCAGATAGTTTTTTTTTGTGTGCTCGATGGGTTTTTCCCCCCCACATCGCAGAGCATTTGGTACAACGAGCAGGTGAAATGTCTTCCTCTGAAAGTGAATGTTTGTTACTTTGTTTACAAGTGCGCTCGGGTGACGTTACAACAGGCCGTTAACGTCACAGGCAGGAGAAAAAAGGATCGCTTGAGTTGGTCACCCTCACAGAATTGGTCATCTTGCCTCCTTGGAGCGTTTTTTAAATTAATTATTGGTTATCGTAGCTATTTTTAATGGCATTTATCGGTATGATGTCATAATTCCTTCATATCAGCCCGATAATTATCATGCATCCTTATACTGTACATCAGGCTTCAACCATGTGACAATGTGGGTCATCAGATAGCTTCCCTACAGAACATTCTTTGACATTCATACACATAAAGGTTCAGAACAGATAACAATGTACGTGAAATACCAGATCTCCATCTGCATTCTTCATATTTATGTACGTTTGCTTCCCTTTTGTATCTTGTTTTGTGGCCTAGTTTGCAAGACGCTATTATTCAATACTGACTCCTTCTACCATATGTGCCACACAGGCAGTAATAAATAAAATGAATAAGCCACACAGGCAGTGCAACAAGTGTGTTGATGGTGGTTGACAGGTACTGTATCAGCCGGCCACAGTACAAGACGTCATGTGGGATCTCGTCATTGGTGTCGTGTTGGAACTTCCTGTACAGCACGCTGGGGGCAGGAAGGTCAGCAGCAGCAGCAGCATCATCGCTTATGGAGAAGGCGCTGTCTTGACTTGTGGTGTTTTTTGCCCGCCAGCCTGCCGCCCATCTCTCAAGAGGAGGCGCTGCACATCCTGGGCTACCAGCCGCCTTTTGACGAGATCAAGTTTGGGCCATTCACGGGAAACGCCACGCTCATGCGGTACGCGATTCGGACGGGCATCGGCGACGCAGAGGAGTGTGCTAACGGTGCCGACTGTGTTCTTCTGACATCTCAAGGTGGTTCCGGCAAATCAACGACAACTTCCGCGTGCGAGGCTGCTCGTACATCCTGTACAAGCCGCACGGCAAACACAAGACGGCGGGGGAAACAGGCCAGTCTCCGCCCCTTGACAGCAACACCATGTGACTATTTAAAAAAACAATTTTTTGTTGTTCTTTTTTAGCGGAGGGAGCGTTGCTGAAGCTGACCCAGGGCCTGAAGGACAGCTCCATGGCGTACATCTACCACTGCCAGAACCACTACTGCTGCCCCGTGGGCTTTGAGGCCACGCCCCTCAAAGCAGCCAAGGCCTACAGGTACACAACAGGTGCACACACAGGTGTACAGTGCTATTACCATGGGTGCTTGGGTGCTTTTTATTACCAAATTATATTTATACAAAGATCTCGAAATGAATGAATGAATGAATGAATGACTATTTACTAAACAAGCACCGTGGTCGTTTGACATCGCCCGCGACACAGAAAATGGTGATATCAGCCATATGGCGATGTCAAACGTATGGAAATATTAGACCTGTGATATCAGACGTATGATGATATCAGCCATATGGCGATGTCAGACTTATGGAAATATTAGAGATGTGATATCAGACGTATGGTGATAACAGCCATATGGTGATGTCAGACATGGAAATATTAGAGATGTGATATCAGACGTATGGTGATAACAGCCATATGGTGATGTCAGACATGGAAATATTAGAGATGTGATATCAGACGTATGGTGATAACAGCCATATGGTGATGTCAGACATATGGAAATATCAGACATGGTAATATCAGCCATATGGTGACATCATCCATGTAGCAATATCAGACATATATCATCAGACATATGGTAATATTGGAAAATGGTCATATCAGACATATGGTGATATCAGAAAATGGTGATATGAGCAATATGGCGATGTCAGACATATGGAAATATTAGACATGTGATATCAGACGTATGTTGATGTCAAATATATAGAAATATTAGACATGATATCAGACATATGGTGATATCAGACATATGGTGACATCCATGTAGCGATATCAGACATATGTCGTCAGACATGTGATATCGGCATATGGTGATATCAGCCATATGGCGATGTCAAACATAAAAATATTAGACATGTGATATCAGACATATGATGATGTCAGCCATATGGTGATGTCAGACGTATGGAAATATCAGACATGGTAATATCAGCCATATGGTGACATCATCCATGTAGCAATATCAGACATGTATATCGTCAGACATGTGATATCAGACATATGGTGATATCAGCCATATGGCGATGTCAAACATATGGAAATATTAGACATGTGATATCAGACATATGATGATGTCAGCCATATGGTGATGTCAGACGTATGGAAATATCAGACATGGTAATATCAGCCATATGGTGACATCATCCATGTAGCAATATCAGACATATATCATCAGACATATGGTAATATTGGAAAATGGTCATATCAGACATATGGTGATATCAGAAAATGGTGATATGAGCAATATGGCGATGTCAGACATATGGAAATATTAGACATGTGATATCAGACGTATGTTGATGTCAAATATATAGAAATATTAGACATGATATCAGACATATGGTGATATCAGACATATGGTGACATCCATGTAGCGATATCAGACATATGTCGTCAGACATGTGATATCGGCATATGGTGATATCAGCCATATGGCGATGTCAAACATAAAAATATTAGACATGTGATATCAGACATATGATGATGTCAGCCATATGGTGATGTCAGACGTATGGAAATATCAGACATGGTAATATCAGCCATATGGTGACATCATCCATGTAGCAATATCAGACATGTATATCGTCAGACATGTGATATCAGACATATGGTGATATCAGCCATATGGCGATGTCAAACATATGGAAATATTAGACATGTGATATCAGACATATGATGATGTCAGCCATATGGTGATGTCAGACGTATGGAAATATCAGACATGGTAATATCAGCCATATGGTGACATCATCCATGTAGCAATATCAGACATACAGTATATCATCAGACATATGGTAATATCAGAAAATGGTCATATCAGACATATGGTGATATTAGACATAGTGATATCATAGATTGGCGATATTAGCCATATGGTATCAGACATATGATGATATCAGACATATGGTGATGTCACACATGGTGATATTGCATGATGAAGTAAGGTCATAAATCAATTACAAAAATGGGACATGAGTTTTTTTTTCCCCCTAATCACCCGTGGGAGCCATGCAGACGATGTCACACAATTCCTCATGTTGAGTCTGTTTTTTCCAGAGGTCCTCTGCCCACCAGTGAGATGGAACACTGGATCCTGATTGGAGAACCCAGCAGGAAGCATGCGGCTATCCACTGTAAAAAGTAAGCACCTGTTGAATTTGGGGGTTTTGTGGGGGATCTTTTTGGGGTTTTAAGTGTTTTCGTGCAGGTGGTTGGACATCGTGACCGACCTCAACACCCAGAATCCAGAGTACCTGGACATTCGCCACACGGAGAAGGGCATCCAGAGGCGCACCACCAAAAAGGTACCACTTTTTATTAGCGCCACCTAACAATAGCGTGAAGCAAGCAGCTCTGTTTAATTACATCCTTTGCCGGGAAAAAAAAACATGAGCCAATTCCACAAAAAACACAAACCAGGAAGTAGCCACAAACGTTGTGGGGTCACAGGTGGGCGGCAACCTGCACTGCATCATGGCCTTCCAGAGAGTCAACTGGCAGAAGCTGGGCCCCTGGGCTCTCAATCTGGAGAACCTGCGTCACGACACGGAGGAAGTGGAGGCGAGGACGTCTGCCAAGCGCCTGGTCCAGCTGGGACGCTCGCACAGCATGGGTAGTCAGAAGGACGCCACCTGGAGGTGCCTGCCTAACACTGCAGAGAACAGACAGAGGAGCTCCCCCAACAGCGACCTGGAGGAGGACGAGACGGACTGAATCCCCCAGGTCGACCCCGCAGGAAGGCACAGCTGTCAAGAAGGCCCGTAAACAGGGTTCACTTGTAATACCACCTCCATCCAGAGGCGGCAGTGGCGTAAAGTACTCGTAAAAGTGCTGTGACATCATCATCTTGGGACTGTTTTCTCTGGCGGATAAATACAAATTTGATGTATTTGTATAAAAACAAGTTGTTACATGATAGTACTATTTATTTGTACGTAAACAGTGACGTAATGTCACCTTACGTCGTACTTTTTACCTTTCTTTTGTCTTTATAGACTAAAAGAAAATGTACATTGTAAACCTACTTGGTTGTATTTAGTAATGTATATAGTATTTTTCCATCATTGTTTGTTTATAGCGACCACCCAGACTCGTTTTTCCCTCACTGGTGACATCACTGTACACGCACGAGTGTATTTGCTGTTTATTTTCCAATAAATGATGTCTCCTGAGGCCATCATCTTCACGTTATATTTCCACGTCCGTGTCCACCGCTGCCTCTCCCTTCCAAATGTCGTCTCAGCTCGGCAATCTGATCGGGACCCACGCGACAGCAACCCCCTGACGGACAAATGCAGTGTCAGTTCCGATCCAGAAGATGGTGCTGTGGTGAAAAAAGCCATGAACTTATGAATTAATTGTACGGTGTTTCCCATACTTTGTTATTTGTGGCGGCCCACCACCAATACATTTGGACAAATAAATTGATTGACCATATAATAACACATTTATGTATTTAATTCAAATTTTATTTCAGTATTTTTTTATTACATTATTTTGTAATTAAATTAATATAATGGTGTATTTATTTATTTCATGAATTAAAGGAATTCTCAATCTTCCCGATCTCCTGACTGTGTGGCCAACATGCTAACCACTTAATGGTGTATTTGTTGTTGTATTTCATGAATAGGACTTTTATTAAAACATTCATGTATTTTATGTAATTAATGACACATTTAAGTAATAATTTCATGGTGTATTAATTTCACGAATTAAAGGAACTTTTAATATCAGGTTTACTTAAGGTTTAATTCCAATTTTATTTAATGAATGACATTTAAATAATTATTATTTAATGGTGTATTGATTTCTTTATTTCATGGATTTATGGGAATTTTAATAACATTCATGTATTCAGTTACAATTTTATTTAATTAAGGGCAGGTTTAAGTAATAATTTAATAGTGTATTTATTTGTTTCATGAATTAAAGGAACTTTTGACAACACATTTATGGTGTATTTCATTCCAATTTTAATTAATGACACATTTCAACAGGCCTGTCACGATAACAAATTTTGCTGGATGATAATTGTCCTACAAATCATTTCTGATAAATGATACTATTGTCAACATTATTCTGAGACCATTTTTTCATTAATGTAACAATAATATATGCATAATAATGTGTTCCCTCGTTTATCATGGGGGGTAGGTTCCCAAAAGAGCCCGCAATAAGTGAAATCATAAGCATAATTTTGTACAATTATTATATACGTTTTAAGACTGTAAACCCCCTCACCGTGCACTTTATACACTTTTCTCATACAGGCACTAACATTTTCTGACATTTCTCTCTTGTTTAAACACTCAAAAAGTTGGAACCTTCATTTGAATTTTAATCGTCAACACAAGAAATTATTAAATCACGCTTATTTCCGTCCTGGCGCCGTTCCGCTGTACTCTAGCGTTTTTATATCCTTGTTAAAACATATTGCTGCTGACAACCCAAGATTCATTTACTGTACAAGCAAGCAAGCTAGCGATGACACGAGACACGGCAGGACCACTGATCTGTATTATATATCTGGATAGCTCATACGTCGCACCCGCCCGTGCAAGCCGCTGAAGCCAAAGAGACGCCATCTTACCACTCACATCTCGACTGCATTGGCACAGTGTACATAGTGTACAAAGCAGATGAAGAGGCTCGCAGAACATCTATATTTTACATTCAAAAGCGGGGAGATTCTCCCATTCCTTCAAGTAACGCAACCTTCGTCCCTTAAAAACGATTTGATACGTTATTCTCTATCTTTTGGCTATATTAAATGTACTTTTTAATCCTTCCAATTCTCATTGCTCTCTATGCTCTCGTCTAAAAGAGAGTGACTTTGGACAAGTTTTAAAATCATTTAACATTTTGCTGATTTTTTTTGTTTGTGTTATGAAGTAGAAATAACCTCTTTTCTGATATAGAAATATATTTTAACAAAAACCACAGGAATAATATGTGATAACCATCATGTGTAATAACCATAAACACACACACACAGAAAAAAACAACACTGAAACAAAACCACATGCTTTGGGTAAGACAATACGTTGTTTGCAATCTCAAACATACATACCGGTATGCATGTTCAGTAATATTATTTTCCAGAACATATCATATGAATGAATCCTTTTACGTCAGTCATTCAGCAGCAGCAAAAAATTAATCCAAATGAAGGGTCATGCCGGGTCAATTGTATGCAAAGTGGCTTGCTAACTGCACTGTATACAATGCCTGGTAAGCATCATGGAAACACTGAGATTCTCCCATTCCTTCAAGTAACGCAACCTTCCTCTCTTAAAAAAATACATATATCATGATATAACAAAAAAGTACGTACATTTCCTCTTAGCTATTATAGAGCTATATAAACGTATCAATTCTGGACTTACATTTAATCAGAGGAATTTCACACGATCGAAAATATCTGAGAGATCGACAGTGCAAAACCCTTAAATGATCAATCATAAATCTACATTTCAATCATACTTACAGGTGAAATGTTCGTCCACAGCCTTTGAACTGGCCATTTGTGCAGTTAATAGCTGCACATGCAGGCATCTTAAGGCAAAATTTGTGTCCAATCCGAATTAATAAAAGAAGTTCACCACGAATGCTAAAGCTTGTCCAGAAGTGTTTCTTGCGAGTGGCAATATGGCGGCCGTGTGGCTTCACAAGTCATCGCCATTGAGCTATCCAGATAGATAATACAGATCAGTGGGCAGGACCGCACAAAGGAGCTTGATTGACAATGGACTACAGCCAATCAGGACAGTGCAGACAGACGAGAGAGGGAAGACAGAGACACTCAACTGCCCACAATGCAATTCTTCTTAAAGGGGCAGGCTCTTCCTGTAACGGCGTTCATACGCTGTAATAAAAAAAAAAAAAGATGCACTAAAAAAATTCCACAAAAGGTGAACCGTGATAGCGCGAGGGAACGCTGTACACCGTATCAACAGCAATAAACTTTAATTTCTCAAGAGTATTCAACATTAGAATTTCAATGTCTTTTAAATGACTTAAAATGGATTTTAAATCAAATAAATTAAACAACATAGTAAATGAAACAAACAAAAAAAAGATAATTAAAAAAACCCCAATGAAAATAAAATGGACTCTCAGTCTCTTTAGCAAAAATTGCACTTAAATAAAAATCACAACCAAAAACGAGAAAAAATAGACGTCTGTAAGAAAACAACACTGATAAAAACCACAAACAACAATCAATAAAATGGAGTATCAAGTCTCTTTAAGCAAGATTGCACTTCAATAAATAATGAACATTGGGTATCATTCCTTAACAGGAACGTAAATTAATGAAGCTGTAGGGGTTGTGTCTGCTGTTGCATGGCGTCACGTGGGACACAAAGGGAACAAATAATACCACGACTGCTTCACGGGAAGTGGTGGTGACAATGCATGCCCATGCGGGAACAATGCGCGCTATGCGTACTATTGTCGTGCACACATAAACACTACTTGACAAGGTGCAAATAAGCCATGCAGGAGTGTGGTCAGTTCGTGCCAATGCGCACCATTTTCGGCCACGAATTGCATACCAAGTGCGTAATTTATGTGTAAACAAAATGCAAAAAGTGCGAAAGTAGTCTTCACGCTTTTCAAATAAATGACATGTATTGCCACGGCAAACTGCAGGACTATGCGGAGGCAAAATGTGTGCAAGTGTAAACACCGCTTTACTCCTCACTTGCACCACTCTGTGTGCATTTGCCACCGGCCCCGCCAACACCCACTGGGACAAAGAGACTGAACGACTCACAGGAGGGTTCACTCACTCCGTGCATTCCGCTAGAGAACCAACACGCCCACGTGTTGAGTTAGATGTGAACCCTCTTGTCATCCAGCCTGTTTGGTAGAGAGGAGGAAAACAAACGCGCATGTCAATATATCGAGGCCGGCAACATGATCAAGTTCCTTTTTATTTATTGTGACAGGCCTACATTTAAATAATTATTTAATGCTGTATTTATTTAACACATCACACATGTATTTATTTATTTTATTCCAATTTTATGTAATTAATGACACATCTAAGTTATTACTTAAAGATGCATTTGTGTATTTCATTGTGGCCCATTTGGTCCTGTCTCCCACGGTGTCCATAAAATGACATGCGTAATTATGCAAATTAAGCAATGAAGTCATCAATCCCACCGTAACCCAGTGCCATAAATAGATTGCAGCACTGTGGGAAGCAGTGTTGTGTTTGAATAAACGTGTCATATAATCCTCACAGTGTTGGGTTTTTGGTTTTTCCTGCCGACTCTCCCTGTCCTTTCCCTGCCATGTGAGGCAGTGTACTCCTCTGCCCCAAGTCACCAGGAAATAGCATCACAAGCTTTGTGGCTTATGCTTTTGGCATTTTCTTCCGCTTGGGGGCAAAACAGATTGTGCCCTTGGAATTCTACCTAGCAACATGAGGCTTATTAAATGTGAAGCACAAAAAAAAAATCCCTAACAATGAGTTGTCTTCTTACCAATCAAAGCGGCGCCTTGTTTGATCCATGTGTGACTGAGTGCCGGTATTGACGATTTCCCACACGATGTTCGCCATCTTTGCAAAAAAAAAAAGAACTTAAGAGTCAACATTTTTTTTCCCAAAAAAATTTTGCAAGTTCTTTCATGCCAAAAAATATTTTTTATTGTTCACTGGGTAAAATACAAACCAGTTGAGTGATTTATTTTACTTATTTTAAGTCCTTTCATTCAGCAACAAAAAAAATTATGATGAATAATTATTAAAATTATGATAAATACTATTATCAGTATTTTTTTAATCATAAACCAGCCAAACCGCTGTCCAATGGAAAATATTTTTAATATAAAGTGATATTATTTCCATATGATTATACTGTACACTAGGTCCCCAACTTACGAACACAATTGGTTCCAGACGACCGTTCTTATGTCGAATTGTTCTTAAGTAGGGGAAAAGGTAATATTACCAATGATATAGGTACTACATGTACGTGTATACATATACAGTATATGTGTATGTATGTAAATATGAGTTTGGATGCAGTAGTAATATTAAACCAGGATAATTAACAAAAAAACAATAATAAAAATTATATAATAATACGTAATGATAAATGTTATTTACCTTTGAAGAGGAGTGGTTGAGCATACGTCGTTGTGGTGGAGGAGGAGGAGGTATTGAAAAAAGGACAAATTGTCGTCGTTAGACTCTTCTAAAAGAGGTAGTGTTCTGTGGGTGGTGTAGAATTCAGCAGGCCTATTAACTCTTCATAAACTTTAATCACACGCTCTGTCCAGGTTGTATAATTTAGCTTTCCATTTAGCTTTATCTCCCCAGCGTCTAACTCTTCCTGTGTTGGTCCCATTAGCTCTAACGCTGCCTCTGTTGGTCCCATTAGCAGTGTCACAGTGCCCTCTACTGGTCAAGCATGAGCGACTACAAGGCAAAATAAAATAAAATATAGACCAGTCGGCTTGTGTTCATATCCGCGAATGTTCGCTAGTCGGGTGTTCGTAAGTTGGGGGCCTAGTGTATATTACTACTCTGATGGTGAATTGCTTTAATCATCATGTGCTCCATATGAAAGCACAACTTTTGTTGTCATTTGCAGCGAAACGCATAAAGTTAAATCAAAACAAACATCTTGACTCACCCCTGCTCAGCATCCCACTCCTCCCCACTGTTGGGGTACACCACCCAGCTCATGTTGGGACTCTTCAGCGACCTGGCTGACTCCAGCAGAGTCTCCGCCCACTCAGGAGGACAACAGTTGACTCCCACGGCCAGCAGCTGCGTCGACCTGTTGGCGACACGAACTCCGTCGCCAAACGGGCTACCATCTGCTAGACACGCCCCATCCTGACGGGGACAGAGGTTGGTTGAAGGACTCGCTGAACGTGAGGCACACTCACCCACTTCTGAGCGCCGTTACCTTGCAAGAGAACGAGAGCCAAGCGTCGCAGTTCGGCAATTCTCGCAGGAGCTCCACCAGCGCTTCGGCTTCTTTGGGACTTGGGATGGTCTCGAAAGCCAGGAGGTCAGCTCCCGCCGCCGCCAAACATTCCAGCTGAGGCCTATGCCAAGATTTCAGCTCCTTCAGATTGAACATGAAAGAAGTTGAATTGGAATTAGGCATTAGGACCTGCAGTGTACATGGAAAAATAGCATGGGTTTAAAATGGAGCCATGGAGGACGCCGTGGCAAGAATTTTAACGTGTGTTCTGCTAGACTGTGATGCGGTCTGTCAAGTATCACATTTACTATGCAGCATCTCACCTCAACGCTCATCATCTTAGCGTACGCCCCGGTGTACTCGGAACCGTCGTGCAAGGAGGCTCCATAGGGTCCCACCGACGCCGCCACCAGGGGACACGCTTTCCCGCAACATGACCAAACGGCCTTGTTAACAAGCATTACACACAGACAAGACAGATCGCTGCTTTATACCTTTCCCATTAGCGTCGGACACGTATGCGGCGACTGTCTGTTTGGCGAGGTGAAGCCCAGACACTAGCAGCTCCCCGGCGGCGTCCAGGCTCACATTTAGGTGTCGGACGAAACCTTGAATGGTCGCCTGGTAGGTGGCTGTGGTGATGATGTCGGCGCCGCTCGAGAGAAAGCTGCAAGTGTCGTGTCACGTCCATCAACTATCGGTCCAGTTAAAAGTCAAGTATTGAAGTGTTTACTGCACGCACATGTGATGAGCATCGCTAATAGCCTGAGGATCTGTGTCCAAAAGCCTGGCACTCCACAGAGGGTCCCCCTGCAATATCAATAATATAATATATCACATTAATTTTTTTTAATGAAAATGTATTTATAGGGCACATTTAAAACAACCCTAGTAAACCAAAATGCTGTACAGAAGTAAAATCAAGTTAAAATGGTGCAAATATGGGGTCAATCAATACAATTTATGACAGCATAATCAACAAAATACTAAAACATAACAGTAGCTAAAATATTTTTTTGTATTATTAATAAAATGCAAAAATAAAATAATTATTATTAATGATAATCATATTTAAAAATACATAAATAACAAATATTGACCGCATAACTTATTTGTATTAATGGTAGTAGTGTTAGCACTGCTTAGCATCGCTATTGTATTAGGAGTAGTGCAACAATGAACAAATGTTTGCAGCTTCAGTTAGCATGTTTCAGTTTATTTCTATATTTTTGTAATAAAGCTTTATATATAGATGAAATAATACACAGCAATTTTTTTTATATGACATATTGTGCTTTTTTGCAGAACCCCAAACACAACATTTGAGTCATGTAGTATAGTTTTAAATCAAAGTGGCGCTGTGAATGACTCTTCACTCTTTATAAATGGGGCCTTTTAATGATACAATTGCTAGAACCAAGTAATGCACTTTGGCAAATAACTACAGTATGTTCTTTGTATTTTACCTGTAATTTTGCACCTTGAGCCTCCAGTTGTGTTGCTAATCCACCGTCCAAGAGGAGCGCTCCCTCACCATTCGCGTAGTTTGTCAAACGAGCACGTAAACTCATGACAAATACTAAAGTTACTAAATAAATTAAGTCAGCAAATAAAGTTACATAAAACAGAATAACGTGACAGTAATTGCACTCTTGTTAAAGCCAAGCGTCCAGATGTCGCCAAGATGACATGATGCATTTCTGCATCGTGTTTTTGTTCCGGGTTGCTGGTGAGTTCAATTGTTGCATTTCGGCTACTCGGATTTTTAACAACCTGGATTGTTACGACCGCCACAATACTGTAACACACTCCTAGACATTGCTGTTGTTCCGATACTGTCAGGTCGTTTTGCTTTGTGTTGCCAAAAATAGACGGTTTTTATTATAATTAATTTAATTATAATTAATTTAACACATTAAAAGTGACATTTTTAACAAACCACCTCATATAAACTGTTCAGTAAAACAAGTGTATTTAAACTAGTCTTTGAAAATTTAGATTGAATTATTGTGTTATTTTTCAATCTAATACCCAGGGTTACTATACGTTACTATACTATACTTAAGTTTTTAACACAATGTCCTTTAAAAATCATGTTGTATTTTTGTTCCCTGAACGCATCTCTCTTTGGAGTTTAGTTACTATAGAAACCAATGTTGCATTCATATTTCCTCGGAAGTTTTACATTTATGTTTCGTCTTCAAGCCTCTGCCAACGAGTAATAAAACATAAAAGTCTCAGAGCTGACCAATCAATAAGTTGAGAACAAAATCATCAAATGCTGTTTAAAATAGGTACAATGACACCAAATGTATTCAAGAACGATGTGTGAGCACTTTAAAATGAAACGCTTCCTTCAAGAAGTAGTGGAAATCCTGACTTTTACACTGTAACCACAACGCACCATCGGCATACCTACCCGGGGCTAGCTCATGTTCGCCAAACACAAAACTGGGTCATAAAGACGTTGTTAACGTGAAGTAATGGTGGGTTCTTGAAAATGTTTATCCATAATACAGCAGCTATGTGGACACACTGCAAGTTAGTTTTGCATTAGCCATCTGTTCAGCAAACATATCGAAAGTCAGTCAGTAGCCACCGCGACTAGCTAGCAAGCTTAGCTAGCAAAACAGTTACCGCGTATAACTTATTGGGTTGCTCTTTATTTTATTCAAACATTTTTAAAAAGCTACAGTTGTAAACGTTTATGTTGAAAGACGTGGTGACAACCTCCTAATGTGTTGGTATAAGTGTTCTATATATTTAGTCTCGGGAGATACCAGCATGTTTCCATACTCTACGTTAGCTACACCGCTAGTCTGTACATTCTGTACTAACAGAAATAAAATCAAAGCTTTGTATTTTTAAACGAATCTCCTTGGTGACCATTTGGATAGACCTAACAAGATGGCAAACACAACACACTGTTGCCAATTGCGTTGGTGGTACAAAAAGACTGCAGCATTAGGATGAAATATGCGCTCAGTGACCACAACATTAGGTACACTTAAGGTCTTACAGTCTTAACCAAACAAAATTCGAATTACATTTTGAATGAAACAAAAATACAATTTCCCCCACCAGGTGGCGTTAGTACACTGTCCAGTGTGATACATAGTATTAGTCGTCTACCACCATGCATTACTGCAGCGCTTGCAGGCTCACGCTTTGTGGGCCAGGAAATGACTGAAAATGTTGTTGTTGTTTTTTTTAGGACAATAAGGACCGCTTTGCCTTCCTCGCCGAGTGGTACGACCCCACGGCGTGTCTCCTACGACGCTACCAATTCTTTTACTACCCGAATGACAACTCAGTGGAGATGGTAGGAGGAATGAGTGTTGAAGTTTGATACTGTACATCAGAATTGTTCAGTTGGCCGGCCCATGGATGGCATCAGATTCCTCAACAGGGCAAAAATGCTCCAGCCTGCGGAATGCGAGCATATCAGCCAAGAGGAGAAGAATGCAGATTTACCCTGCACACAATTTGATATTTATAAATTATTTAATTAAAAGAAACTTAACAATCGTGCCCCACTGGGTTTCAATATAATTTTAAAAATCCCTAAAATGAGCAGGATAGGACCCCTTTAAGAAATATGACTCACTTTGGTAAATGCCTCTACCTAGTAGATAGTCTATTTTTTTTAACTTCAGTAAATAAACGGACAGTATTTGAGAAAATAAGGTGTTTATGTTTTGTTTGTGGCCATGTTTGCTCCCTTTTGAAAGCACCATCTGTGATATTTACTGCTAAGCTTGCGCTATTTTAAGACATTTGAGGCAGGCCACACTTATTATGTATACTTTTCAATACTGGTCCTGGTGTTAATCCATCTTGACTGTGTTTATTTTTAATTCCCTTTGGCAGTTTGACCTGAAGAATCAGAGAACATTCCTGCGGCGCACCAAATACGGCGACATCCACGCGAAGGACATGTTTGTGGGCAACCGCGTCAACATCTTCTCGCGTCAGCTTAACCTCGTCGATTACGCCGACCGCTACACGGCCACCAAGCTGGGCAGCAAAAAAGAAAGGTACCTCACCTTGTCAACAAACAGCAGCAGGAGCTTATTTTTAGATGGCGCCTAAGCAGGGTTTGAGCACAGCGTCAGATCAGCGCTTTCATGCTGGATGAGATCTAATGCACTTCTCTTTTTTAAAAGTTATGTAATATTTCCACGGTTGTTTTGGAAGCAGATATCATCTGGTTGCGGATCTGAAATGGTCTTGTCTTGTCGTCCAGGACGCTTGCTCTGATAAAGCCGGACGGCGTTCCGAAGATCGGAGACATCCTGGAAATGGCAATCGCCGCCAACTTGATGGTGACCAATGCCAAGATGACGCATTTGACATGGTGATTTATTTATTTTTTTAAGTCAGCACAGTCATCCCTCGTTTATCGCGATTAATTGGGTCCAGGCTCGGCCGTGATAAGTGAATTTCCGCGAAGTAGCGTTCCTTATTTATAAATGGAATATTCGGTACTTAGAGCATAGAAAACCTGTTTTTGACCTTCTAAATACGGCTTTTAACATTATTAGAGCCCTCTTGACACAAAATAACACCCCCATAGTCACCTTTACACTCCTATTACCCAATATAGTAGACATAATAAGAGTAAATAAGACATTTAAGACATAAATAAGACTCATGCTTGTGTGTGTTGCCATAAATGTGTGTCCTACGGGAGCAGAGTGAGTGGCGGACAGGAAGTGACGTCGGTGGTTCAGAGTTGAGTTTCATCTTGAGTCATGGTCGCAACAGCAGCCTGTGTTTTTATTAGGATTATTACTGTGACATTGCTGTGGAGTGACTAGTGTAGAATACTAGGTTAACTCTTTGAATGCGTCTTTTGAATGCCTTGTACTGTATATTGGGTTTTAGTTTATTTAGTCCTTTTTGTGCTTGAAAACGCTTCATTTAGGCAAACAAATCCTTAACATTTGCTTCAATATACTACATATTTTTTACCAATAATAGGCTGCATTCAACCACGAAACAGCATGAGTTATTAATGTGATAGAGTGAGGCCGTGAAATTCAAACCGTGAAGTGGAGAGGGACGACTGGGGTGCGGTAGAGCAAAAAACATGAAAGGCAAAACAAAGATGTTTTGAAATACACATGAGCTTTTTTCTCTTGCTTCTTTTTGTGTGTTTTTTTTTAATGTTACAAGCAAGACGGAACGCCCTGCGAGTGGTTTTCGCACCTGCTTCTGGTTGAGAAGAGTGATGCGTGCTTTCCCGTTACAGCCTCCAAAAGTGTCTAATAAGGCCAGGAAAAGCCGCTAGATTTGTTGCAAGTCTGATCTACAAGGGTTTGAATACAGTCGCCCCTTGCTACGTCACGGTTCGAACATCGCTCCCTCGCGCTACTGCGTTTTTTCAAAAATTCATTAACCAATGATTGCTGTTACTATTACTATTTTTAAAATTATGCAGATTTAAGGAAATTGTACTTATTCTTGGCCTAAATTAAACTAGCATAAAATTAGTCAAGCATAAAAATGTCTAAATGAACTAACTAAACGAACTAAAATACAAATGCAAGGCAGAAGAAAGTCTACTTGTGATTGTAGTATTCTACATTGGCCACTAGGTGTCACTAATTGTTTGTTGAGACAGGCACTACACTTGGCACAAAAGTTGTGTAGGAACACATTTACTGTGACACTGCTTGAGCAGGAGTTTTATTTACATCTTTAATGGCTTTTTTCCCTCTTATTTTGTCGACTATATTGGGTGATACAAGTGTAAAGCCATTTTGGCGGAAGTATGCTGGAACTACGCTACGAGTCTGTGTTATCTTATTTATTGTCTAATACATGCTATTATCTTTGACTATATCTACTATATTGGGTAATACAAATGTAAAACAGACTATAGGGGTGTTATTTTTTATCTTGAGGGCTCTAATCATGTTAAAAAGCATATTTAGAAGATTGTAAACAGGTTTTTATGCCATATTTACGAAAATATTCCATTTACAAATCCTACTTTGCGGAAATTTAGGGGTTGTGTCTAGAACCAATTACCCGCGATAAACGAAATCCGATCCCTCCTGCAAAGTCTTCTTATTCTCTGAAAGACCAGGGGCCTCATCTATAAAGCTTGCGTATGCACAAAATGGGCCCAAAAAGTTGCGCACACCATTTTCCACGCAAAGTATGGTACCTATAAAAACACATCTAGACGTGGGAATGTGTGCGCCGGTACGCCACCTTTGTGTGCTGGTGTACCCACTTTTCGGAGACATGGCAAAAAGGCGACGCACATTTTAAGTGGTGAGGTGAAATAATTTGTTTGGAATAAACATGCAATGGAAGCCAGTAAAGATTTATCCGTCATTGCATGAAAACATCACGCCCTTATTGACTTAAAACATTTGTGGAAGGTGCCGTTATTTTACATGACACTGACGGATATCATTTGTCATTTATGAAAAACACCATTACACACCAGAGTATAGTATCCCGACTAAAAGATATACGAAAAAACACAACGCAGCGCTTGAATACTTAATTTTATTGTATCATCGTGATAATGCTTGATTAATATAACTAACATCGGGTTGTCAATGAAATAAGTGTGTAGGGTTTAAGTTTAGTTTTTTGTTGTGTATGTCATCAATAGCAACATTTATTTATGTGCGTAAACTTACTCTTTACTTTTCCACAAATGATGGGCTCTTCTTTTGTTGTGGCTTTGAAATAACACACTTTGAAATAGCACCTTAGACTGTACATTATACAACTATAATAGACCTAATATTTTGATGGTGTTAATGTCCTCATCCATCCATTTTCTATGACACTTAACCTAATTAGGGTCACGACTGACTTCAGGCGAGAGTCGGGGTACACCCTGGACTGGTCGGCAGCCAATGGCAGGGCACATATAGACAAACAACCATTCACACTCACATGCATACCTATGGACAATTTAGAGTGCATGCATGTTTTTGGAATGTGGAAAACCCACGCACGCAAGGGGAGAACATGCAAACTCCACACAGAGATGCCCAGCGGAGATTCGAACCCGGATCTTCCCGATCTCCTGACTGTGTGGCCTGTGTGACTGTGTGCTAACCACTCAGCCACAGTGCGGCCCCTTAATGTCGTCATGAAGTTATATATTTTTAAACTATCCATCTGGAATTACAGCAATTCATTTTCGACATAACTTCATCCCTGCTCCTTGCACTCTCCTCTTGTTCATATTGCCACCGCTTTGTCCTCCAAATACTATGTTTTTATGGGCCTCCAGCTCTCCAACTAAAGTTTCCACCTCAGTTTTGGTGAAGTTCCACTTCTTTGTCTTCAGCTTCTCAGCAGCCGTGATTCAGAACATTTATGGTGAATTGAAGGCGTGGCGAGGGCGCAACGTGGGTTGGAGTTGCATACGCACATTTGGACAGCGGTTGAAGCACAAATTGCGTGAATGTGTGCGTAAGCCACTTTTTTTTTTTTAGGTCTGAATATTTTTGTCCGTACACACATTTTGGGTTTCTGGCGCACGCAGACTTTTAGTCAGATTTCCACGCCTAGTTTTATAAGTGAGGCCCCAGGTGCGTATGAGGTGTGTTACGATGCAGAGAATCACACGTTAGCATTTCTTTGTTTTTTTCTGGTCAGTGTTGTTCTTACTTCCTATTGTCTCATCACTGTATTGTAATGGCTGCTTTAAATGGCTTTACAATCATATTACCCAATATAGTAGACATAATAAGAGTAAATAAGCCATTGAAGACGTAAATAAAACTCCTGCTCGTGTTCACATTAGTGCCAGGCAGACATGAAGTGACGTTGAAGGTTCTGAGATGAGTTTTAGCTTGTCATGGGTTATGGCCCCAACAGTATCTTGTGTTATTATTCTGATGATGATGATTATTATTATATGCTGGAGCCTATCACAGCTGACTTCGGGCGAGAGGCGGGGTACACCCTGGACTGGTCGCCAGCCAATCGCAGGGCTGTTGTTATTGTTGTGTGAGATAATTTAAACCATATCGGCCTGTTCTTGCGATCACGTCTCACCTTCTGGCGACACCCAGTGGCCAATGTAGAATAGTACATTTACAAGTAGAATGTTTCTTCTGCCTTGTATTTCTATTTTAGTTAATTTAATTAGTTTATTTAGCCATTTTTATGCTAGAAAATAGTTAATTTAGGCAAAAAATACATAACATTTGCTTAAATATGCTTTTTTTTGTTTTACTAATGATAGTAGGCCAAATTCAACCACAAAACAGCCATCATTTTTTATTTTTTATTTTTTTTAAGAATGTGAGGGAGCGATATCCGAGACGCGATATAGCGAGGGACAACCGCAGTAGCCGAACAAAGTGTGTTTTGAAACAGTTAAAACACAGGAAGAACCAGTAGATCAACAATAAAACATTTAAAGCTCGATAAGCATTGGTCATAGACGACCACAACGTATCCCACCGGACGTCCTCTGTAATTTCTCGTACATTCTTTTCCCTTCATCTGCGCTTCCGACTTTGCGCGAACACTCTAGGGGACCGCCCTTTTTCCATTCCCAGCCCACAGAGCAAGGTCCATAGAGGCAGGCTCGGAGGAGTTTGGTGTGGAAGACCTAGAACAGGTCCAACATCAGTGATCTCTGACCTCACAAGGGGATGAAAATTCCCCACAAACACCTTCCAACATCTTGCAGAGCTGAGTGACACTGATGGACGGTGGAGGCGGCGTAGTAGGAACATACAGTATGCTTTGGAAGGGGCAGTCATGTGATTAGCCACTATGTGGCCAACAGCAGCAATAACACACATAGTCCACAATTCCCTGTTCATTTGCATTTTTCTCCTACGTGTTATTGATTATTTTGTTAGCTTACAACTGTGGTTTTCTTTCCAGGAGCCAAGCAGCAGACTTTTATGTGGAGCATCAATCAAAGCTGTTCTTCAAGTGAGTGTAAAATCTAACTGTTGTGATTGTGAGTGCTTTTACAACCTATTCAACCTCATTGCACGCTGTGTGGGATTGATAATATAACTTTATGACTGAAATAACATTTTAACTAGCCAGCAAACAGCAACTGGCATAGTGTTTCCTTGTCACCTGTTGCTAGGCAGACTTTATAGAACAGGGGTGTCCAAACATTTTCCAGCTAGGGCCACATAGTGAAAAATGAAAGGATGCAACTTGGCCACTTTGATATTTTGTAAAGATATGCCATAAAAGTTCAACAGTATATGTTTAAGGAAAAACTGTGCCTCCGTTTTAAACTATAGGTGAAAAAGCCTATTATTAGTCGGAATGTAGCATTGGTCTTTGCTTTTCTCCATTTTCCAGGTTTTTTTTTTTTTTACTACATTGCCACTTTCTTCCAGTAAATCATCTCAGAATTATGACTTTATTGCTGTAATATTTGGACTTTTTTCCCATAATATAACTTTTTCCCCAACCTAATTTTCCAAAAATTACAGCATTATTGTTTTTGTTTCTCATAATATAACAACTTTAAAAATACAACATCTATCCACCCATCTTCGAGGTTGGGTCGCGGGGGCAGCAGCCTAAGGGAATTCCAGACTTCCCTCTCCCCAGCTACTTTGTCCGGCTGGATTTCCTCCCAGATGGCAGTGCTTCTCACCTTATCTCTAAGGGAGAGCCCAGCCACCCTACGGAGAAAACTCATTTTGGCATCTTGTATCTGCCATCTTGTCATCTTGTCCAGGGTTTGCTACATGTATTGATGGTGGCGGTGTGCCGCGACAAAATAAAAGTCACCACACCTTTTTTTTAAACTTTTAAACAAATTTAAGTAATATATTTTATGAATGTATGTGTGTGTGTATACATATACACTCCTGATCAAAATCTTAAGACAAGTTGAAAAATTGCTAGAATTTGCATTTTGCACATTTGGATCTTAATGAGGTTTTAAGTAGAGCTACAATATGCAAAAACAAGAAGGAGGAGTGAGACAAAAAACATTTGGAACTTGTAATTTAAACAAACAGTGCTTTTTCATTCAGTGGAACACTGGAGCTTCAGGTGGTGCAGGGTCGTCAAACGGTCGTCAAACAAGAACAGTGGAGCTACTTATTACTGAGTCCTACTGAGAACATTTTTTGTTTTGGTTTGTAGAGTTTTTTGTTATTTTTTGAGCGATGGTCTTAAACTTTTGATCAGCTGATAAACAGCCTGTCTCAGTCTGATTATTGTTTTCAATAAATTACTTTTTCAAAGTGCTTTTTGTCTCACTCCGCCTTCTTGCTTTGCATATTGTAGCTCTACTTAAGAGCTCATTAAGATCCAAATGTGCAAAATGCAAATTCTAGAATGAATGATGAATATGGATATTGATAGATATATACTGTAGAGATGCACATATAGCTTATTATTTACGCACATATTGACCACAATTTGTGGAAAACTATTTAAAATATCATAAACGTGATTCACTGAGCTTTACTTTGATAAGCATGCACCGAAATCGCCTGTCTGCCTTGCTGGCACTTGACTAGTGAACAGATACGCGTACACATCTTGTGTTGACTTCCACTTTGTTACGTATTATCGGGAGAATGAACAATAACCCAACAATTGACGACAGGTTGTCACATGCTAAGCCTATCTATGCCAGTGAGATCACTCACGTTTCAATCTCATTCCACTTTTTTGCATCTTTGTTTACATGCCTGGCTCTGGCGGCATCTCGCTAACTCGGAGCTACAAGTGGTTATTATGTTCATGGGATACATCAATCATCGATTATCATCACAACGTATGTCTTTTAAAGTGTCACTGAACAATCTTGCTCTCTTGTTATCGTTATAATACTTCTGGCTTGTCTTCAAAACACTCGTTGTGTGTCCAAGTTGTGCACCTGAAACACGTAGTGTGTACAGCTTTGGACAGTGACAGTCACGGGGGTCTCCAACAGGTAGCATGTAAGCTAGCAGTAGCTCACCAGCTGATATTGAGTAACTCACCAAAGAATATCTGCTTCACCTCTAGTGTTTTTTATAAGTGTTCTATTCAAACATGACACCTGTATTTAATGACAAATGAGCACACTGAGTGGAGATGTGCTTTGTAAATACCGTAGTGCCATTTTAATGTTGGCAGTGCTCTCAACAATTTTGCAATTAAATGAACAGTTTTGCAATGTTCGCGGTTCATGTTCAGCTATCCATCCATCCATCCATCCATCCATCCATCCATCTTCTATGCTTTGGCTAGTTGTTGAAAAATGTTCAATAAATGAGTCATAAACAAAATTCCATTTGTCATTAAAAAAATAAAAAATAAATTCAGACACAGCAGCGGCACGACAAGGCCGCGGCAGTCCGCCCTCCCATGCTGCCCACCACCACAGCTTCAAAAAATCCTGGGAGAAACTCTGTCCTTTCAGTCACTACCCTAAGCTCATGACCATAACTAAGGGTAGAATGTAGATCGACCGGTAAATCGAGAGCTTTTGCCTTTTGGCTCCCAGCTCCCTGTTCACCACAACGGACTGATGCAGAGTTCACATCACTGCAGACGCCGCACCAATCCATCTGTCGATCTCGCGTTCCATCCTTCCCTCACTCGTGAACAATACCCTGAGGTACCTAAACTCCTCCATTTGGGGGAGAATCTGATCCCGGACCTGGAGATGGCAGTCCGGGCGAGAACCATGGACTCGTACTTGGAGGTGCTGTTTCTCAAAAAAATAACATATATAAAAGACATAAAACAAAACATTAAAAAATATAATATTTTTCTAAAATGACATTATTTTTTCCCATAATGTTACAAGTTTAGCCTCGTGAAATTGCTTTTTTTTCCCTTATTTGAATATGACTTTTTTTTCTCTTAATATTTTGACATTATTCTCGTAAAATTACAGCTCCTGTTTTTTTTCAAACTATTTCAACTTTCTTCTTGTAAATTTTCTTCACGTAATTAGGAATTTTAATCCCATGTTTTAACTTTTTCCCATAAACTTACAGCTGTAAATAAGAAATATTTTACAATTATAAATTAGCAGCTTTTTATATGAATAAAATTACTCATGATTTTTTCAATTTTTGCTGTTGTTTTGTTAGTTTTCTTGTTAAATAATCCTTCTAGAATGTGCCGTTGGCCATTAGAAAAACAGCTGCAGGCCGCAAAACTGGCCCCTTTGGTCACCTCTGTCTTAGCAAGAGAGAGAGGGGCGCTGACTTTAAAACCTGATGTCGCTCCGCTTCCCAGTTCCTTGGTGCAGCTGGTGTCTTCGGCCCCCGTGGTTGCCTTGGAGCTGATGGGTGACGAAGCCGTGTCTGTCTGGAGGAAACTCCTGGGACCCTCAGACCCGGAAGTGGCCCGAAGGGAGGCGCCGCAAAGCATCCGTGCGCAGTTCGGAACTGACAGTGGCAAAGACGTGGCGCACGGTTCAGACTCGCTGGCTGCCGCCGCCAGAGTAAGTGGTTTTATGGTCCAAATATCCTCATTTGACCTGATGTCCTCTCTAGTGGTTATGTGCTCCATACTCCTTATGTCCTCACCAGACACTTTATGTTTTGCGTAGTCCTTATGTCCTCACCAGACCTAATGTCCTCAAGAGTATGCAACATATTCAAGTGATGTGTTTGCGTCACACAGGAGCTGGAGTTCTTCTTCCCGACAGCGATCTGCCACGGTCCACCAAATACGGCCATCTACTTGGACTGCACGTGCTGCATCATCAAACCTCATGCCGTGGCTGAAGGTAAGAGCACTGTTTGCGACTCCCAAAGTCAGCCTTAAACACAAATACAGTTCACAAACTTTCACCATCGAAAGCACTAGAAAGACTCCAAAATAATCCACAATGTCAAAAATAAAGACATCACTTAATTAATGCAAAGTCTTTTCACTTTTGCTTTGCTTTTCTTTGACGCGTTGCCATCACAAGAGTCTGCACGACTACGTAATCTTCCACTGTGTGCATGCAACTAGTTTGCTTTCTTTTTGTTATGTGAAATTAAATCTAAAGATAATATGACGAGTTGTACAACATTATATCAGGCTCATAATGTACGTTGTGCTAAATGATACCCATACACCAGGGGTGTCCAAAGTGCGGCCCACGGCTGATTTTTTTTATTGGCCTGCGGCACATTTAACAGGAAAAAAACAGCAAAATGGAAAAATCAGCAGTAAGGATAAAGTCGCAATCTTATGGGAAAAATGTTAAACGTCAATATTATGAGGAAAAATAATGTCATTTTAGTAGCGTAGAGTTTAAATATAAGAAAATATACATGGTTTTCCAAAAGTTGTAATATGATAAACAAAACAAAATAAAGTTTGGGAAAATTAGGTTGCAGAAGAAGTTATAATTTCATGAGAATAAAGTCAAAATATTATGGGAACAAAGTCATAATTACAAGAAGAAATTTACAAGAAGAAAGTTTTTAAAAACATTTTTAAAAAAAAACAACAGCAGAAATGGGAAAAAAAATCTGTAATTTTAGGAGAGTAAAGTCAAAATATTAAGAGAAAGAAGTTGTACTCTGATGAGAAAAAGTTATCATTTTACGAGAATAAATTCGTAATATTATGAGGAAAAATAATGTAATTTTAGTAGCGTAGAGATGAAATGTATATAAAAAAAATAATAATTTTAAGTCTTAATATGAGAAACATACTAAACAAAATAAAGCTGTAATTTTTGGAAAATTAGGTTGGAAAAAAGTTACAATATGTGAATAAAGTCATACCACAAAAAGAAAATTTGTAAAGATAGTTGAAGAAGAAGACGCTCATACTAATAAAAGGCTTTTTCAACTATATGTACATCTACATGTGTTACTTACAAAATATCAAAGTGCAAAGTTGCATCCTTTTTTCACGATGTGGCCCTCACTGGAAAATGTTTGGACACCCCTGATCTAGTGTAATGCAGCTAAATGATACAAAGATCGTAGGGTTATTATTGTGACCCGCATGGCACTCCCGTGAGTCTAAAATATGCCATGTACAAGAAACAAAAGTGCTTGGGTTTGTGTGCACCACCCCCACCAATCAAATCCCTGCACTGATCCCAGCCCACGGATCACGACTGTGACATTATTGGCTTACGTGAGTGCAAGTTTCACCATTTTCAATTGGGATTGACAGAATTTACATTGTGGAATCCAAGCAGAGGAGGTGAGTGATTACTGATTACATTCAGTCCCTAATGATAAAAACATCCACTCTTATTAAGACGTGCCAGGATTAGGATGGCATGCGCCGTTCCCCACCACACCTTCTAGGAAGCCAGCCAAGGTGAAAGATGTTAAGTTGTGCGCTTTGCCTGTCGGGACGCGTCGGGATGTTTTGCCTCGAGAACGGTTTACAGAAAGAAACGCCTCCATAACAACGTTTGTCTTGCCTGCCGGGGGACGATTGAGCAATAAACGTCTAACGCCGCCGCACTGTTATGTCAGGCGGAGACTGACAGTTTGGATTTTCATCATTAAAGTTAAAGTAAAAGAAAGTCACACAAGCACCAAGATACTTAGCTTGTATAAAACATTTGTACATGCATCATCAGGTATCCCAGCAATACATATAAAATGCCACTAAGTGACAGTATTGCTCTACAAACACCTTACTCTTAATTACGCCCCTCAATGGGTGAGTTGTTTTACTTAAAGTTGTGTTATACACTATTTAACGTCTCTTTACAATTATTTGCATAATTTGCCGTGATGCCTGTGCATGTAATTGTTATGGACTCTGAGAGACAAAAGGTGCGCAAAAATATGAAAAGCAAAATAATTTTGTTCAGAAATACATATTTCTTTTTATCTGTCGCTTCTTTTGTATGTGCTTTTTGATGAGGTCATCATGTTCTTCCTTATTTCCCGACAAAATGCCTTAATAAATTCTTATAAAATGAAAAATGAACTTTGGACATGTAATTACAGTATGTGTACTAATGTTTCGAAAGATGACCGGCGATTTAAATAAAAGAAAAAAATGAAAATGTGTTCAATTGGACAAAAATAAAAGTAGAAAACAAAATAAATAGATAAATAAATGACTTAAATAAAAGTGTAAAAAAAAAGACGACTACAAGTGTATGAAATAATAAAAATAATGGAAAATAAAAATGAATTAAAAGTGCAAAAAAAAATTTAAATGACTAGACTACTAAATAAGGAATTACTTAAATAAAAGTGTAAAAAAATATATAAAAATAAATAAAGACTTTCATAAAAGTGGGTTGCGACTTAAAGGAAAACTGTACTTTTTGGGGGGAAATTTTGACCGTCATCCACAATACTTATGTGAGACATGAACACACATGTCGTTCTGTTCTAAAGATAGAAAAACAGCTAAAAAGAGGCAAGTAATGACTGCACGTAATGGGACACACCTATTCCGCTTAGAAAGCCAGGTATTAAAACACCTCCAAAAACCTCCAACATGGTTTTAAAAACATGCTGTGACCGTGTAGTAACAGGTACATTCACGGTAACATATAATACTGATAGTATTTTGGTCCTTTCAAGCATTACCGGCTTCCTTCCTGGGCGCACTGATTTCACATAGCAACATAGAAACGCTACACCTAGCATAAACTTTTCCAAACTCAACAACGAAAACACAGCAGCGGCGGCGGAAGCTCCAATATGTTGCGTTACCTTTTGGTACTAGCCTGAGGTATTGTGTGTGTGGCGCCGACGCACATGTGCTGAAGCTAGTCGCCAGCCGGCTCGTAGCTAGTCGGGGTGGTGTGGTGTGGTGCGAGGTGTCACCACTCATGGTAATAACAATAACAATGTCGCTGCAGTTTGGTTAATATGTTTTTATATCTTTAGAACGCACAGAAAAGAGAAAGACGTGTGTTCATGTCTCACATAAGGATTGTGGATGATGGGCAAAATTTTAAAAAGAAGCGCATTTTCCTTTAATGACCATTGGAAAATGTGGGTCCCAGGTTGAGACATTTGAGAACCCCTGTTGTTGAAGGTCTTACAGGTGTGTTTTGGATGTTTTTTGATTGACAGCTTCACAAAGCTTTGCTATTAGTCACACACACTAAAGGTGACCTGTGGCCTAGCGTCTGGACGAGCCATGACCGTGCTCCCCTCCGGCGATCACATTGCGGCGTCAGAGGAGGAAGACTCTAAAGGCGTCATGCAGACATGACTGGAATAGCTTAAGCTTCTGTTGCCAGGCACCCACAAGTGCTGCGTCGCCTAGCAACACCAGCAGCTGTTTGGGGGGGGTTTGGCGATCTGTCGCCTATGGAGGGCGCAGAGGACTCAGGAGACGCTCGGCCTCGCCAAGCAGACTAAGCAAACGGCGGGGTCCTTCAGACTGGATGGCAAGCGAAAGCCAGGGTCTTATCGGCGGCCCATGTGACCTTCAGCATCTTTGTGGTGGTATCTGGCCCGTTTCTGAAGCATATCCACCCACTCTCTTCCTCCCTCCCTGCCGGTGAGACCATCTCACTGCCCAAAAAGATGCATTGCCAGCGAAGATAACCACAAAAAAAGCACTGTGGTCAACTTGAGTGTGTCAGCGCAAACCTTGACATCAGGGTGGCCTCAATGGATGAAAACCTGAGCACATCATCATCATCATTTCAACACTTGTGTGCTTTGTTTGCAGGACTCACCGGTAAGATCCTCAACTCCATTGCCGCGGCAGGCTACCACATCTCAGCTCTGGAAATGGTAAACACGCTCTAGTCTCACCACAGCTCCACTCACGCAATCAGCACTGCAGACAAAACTTTTGGGACATTTAACTAAGCCAACTAACTTGGACCAGCAGGTGAATGCAGGATCTGGATCCGTATCAGGATCAAAATTTCATCCACTTGCACAAAACCACACACTGCATATGATCATCATCAAGTCCTACTTGTGACGACCCATTATGTAGGATTACAGTTTGTACAGAAAGCTACAGTAGACCGCAAATCACAGCCACACCCATAAAAGTGCCTATTTTTGATACTCTAAACCGGGGTTTCGCCACTTGGGACCCATGTTTTCCAATGGTCATTAAGCCGCGACCCACTTTTGAGGAGAGTATGCCTAGGGCCCTTTTCTCTTCCCAGTGCGCAAACCATGAGGAGTTTGTTGTGGAAGAACTAGAACGGGCGCAACATCAGTGACCTCTGACGTCACAAACGGACAAAAATGAGTCCTATGACTTGAGTATCACTGTAGTATTGCTGTGGCCTCGGTCAGAGCATGTTGCGCACAGACTGGAGTCAAGCGAGCAGCTGTCAGTGATCCAGACGTGTTTTATTGGAATTATGATAATGCATTCCGTCTAATTCCAGGCACACACTCGTGCTGCCAAATGAGTGTTTTCTCTTTCATGCTCACAGTTCAACGTTGACCGAGCCAACGCAGAGGAGTTCTACGAAGTCTACAAAGGTGTGGTGATAGAATACGTGGTGAGTGGTCTGTCGATAAAAGTCAAGTGATCGGGGAAAGGAAAACACCCTACAGCAAATGTTGACATTTGACTGACTGTGTGCACACACGTAATACATGCACGCGCTTGCCATTAACATCATAGAGTTGTTTGACGCTCTGCAGGACATGGTGACCGAGCTGTCATTGGGACCCTGCATGGTTCTGGAGATCCACGGCACCGACGTGGCCAAGACTTTCAGGGAATTCTGCGGGCCCGCCGATCCGGTGAGTTCCCGTTTTTGCAGCCAAATTGTGTGAGAAATGAATGATGCTAAGGCAGCGTCGGTCATTATGTCGATCGCGAGCTACTGGTCGATTGCATAAACATCTCTTTGTAGATGTCATATGACATCAGTCAGCTGACATTAAGCTCCCCTCCTGTCGCTGGTGCTCCGCCGCGGCTAACATGAAGTGAAGAACAGGCGTCTCAAGATACACACAGAATCTTTCATCTTTATTATACTGATTAGAGATAAAGTAACTCAGCAGTAAGATGCCTATGTCTACAACATTTCTAGCTGCTAGTTATGTAGAAAAAAAGTCACTTGTTTGACGGCGTTTCTTCGCGTCCTGAACTCCACTACTATGTTTTCTACACTTCCGCCTGTTAAACTATTATTTCATGATGAATTGGAAAATGTGCCCATTGCTGAAACCTTTTTAATATGTTCCCTTGACTTTGACTGCATTGTCTTTTGCATAATCATTTTCATTTCTTTTATATGGGTAGTGTTGGATAGCAAATGCTAACTGGATGTAATACATAAAGTGTGTGTCCATGAACGCTACATAGCTATTTTGACTGACATACTACTGGTATAGTGAGGGCAAGCGGCATAGAGGATGGATGGATGGATATTACCGGTACTCAGGTAATGTACACAACTGTTGAGGAATTCAGTGTAATTATCTTTATTGCCATGTAGAATTGAATTATTGAATGATATCAACTACTTTGATTACCTGTAAACTTTGAAACTGTGAATGTGAAATACTAAACATTAGTACTTAGTAGGGATGCTCCGATCAGGTTTTTATGCTCCCAATACCGATACCGATCATCCACAAGTGAAATCGTCCAATACCGATACCGATATTGATACCGATCACATAGATTAAGGGTAAATTTTAAAATAAATAATAATATACATAAATAATATAATAATAGTATAAAGTCGTAGTATAGTATAATAATAATAGTATAACATAAAAAAAACATTAATTTTCATATTTTATTTCAACCCAAACAGAGCAAATTTACCAGAACATAAACAAAAAACTGGTCTCCACAACTCACATTTTGTATTTCAGAATGCATTTCTTTCTAGTGTTCACACATTATTAACTGAAGACCTGAATGAAAAGCAGGCTTGCAGGTGCCTCGTGGTTGTGGAGGGCTCCCTAGAGCCTGCGGGGATATATGATATGAAAGGGGAACCATAAAATTTTGACAAAAACATATTTTAATTATTTTTTCAAAATCACTGGTGAAACTTAGAGGATCAGGTGCCTACTTTAAGGAGACTTTGGATGCAAGAGCATCCAGCAGGAAGCCAGGCAGTCGGCAAACCCGGTTTCCTCCACCACTGATGACGTCTGGCCATCCACGAATCCAACCACTGTTCGGGCTATCACGGGCGCATGCCCCGCGTTTTGGCTAATTAGCCGCCGCCTGACCGATGATCACATCGTGAGGTGCGAAAACTCACCACACCCTGCGAAGTGCCCGCCCCCCGAATGCCGCACCATACTAAAGCTTTTTAAGCCACGCATTGCAGGGTGCAAAACTTAGAGTATATCACTCACACGACGACAGGAAGTCCCACACGGCAGACATGCTTGTTTTGGCTTTGTGAAGGGAGAGTGGGCGGGAGATGGTCGCTATTGGCTGGCTGCAGCAATGGGGGTGGAGCTGATTGTCAAAGGGGATTGGCGTTTAAAAGCAAGTATCGGCATATGCCGATACCGTGCTTTTTCACGGAAATTGTCCGATACTCAAAGTTTACTGGTTAGATTTTATACACTGTATATATCTTATATGTTTTATAGCAGGGGTGTCAAACTCATTTTCATTGAGGGCCACATCGCAGTTACGGCTGCCCTCTGAGGGCCACTTGTAACTGTCAGTTTTTATGAATCTAAATATGAATATAACCTCATAATACTATTACACAGTTGCCCATGCATTTGATTATTATATGTTTACTAACAAATTGATGGATAACTTGCTTTGAAATTAGAAGTGAATTGACAATGTCATGGTGACAAGCAGACATTCAAGTATTTGTTTTTGAAAAATGCGTAGAATATCTTGCTGCATGATTAGACAATACTGACGTTTAGAAGAACCGCATGCAGTACAATCTTTTTGTCAAAATGACACGTCAAATACATTTAGAAGGGCAGAGGTGAAGTGCATTATTGACATGCATTATTCCAAGGGTTTCGCAGGCCGCATAAAATGATGTGGCGGGCCACATCTGGCCCCCGGGCCTTGTGTTTGACACCTGTGGTTTATAGTAAGAGATACATCATGTCAACTTATAACTATACATGTACATCGTACATAAATACTCATATTTATAAATATAGGAAAGATATTGTACATGTATAAATATATTTTCTATGTTTATAGTGGGAAGTCGATCTTTGGGACTTGGTCATTTTAAAAGTAGCTCGCAGGTTGAAAAAGTGTGAGCACCCCTGTGCTAAGGCCTGTTGGTAACACGTCCCTATGATGATGCTGTGCAAAAGGCTTTGCACGGCTGACCATGTGACCGAATTACCATGTGATTATGTGACGGTGCATGAATGCCTTCACAGGCCATCATGTACATTTACGCATGACACATGGAGATTTTATTGATTTCTTGGACTCCCGATCCACCCACACAAAAATCATGAGTGATAGTTTGAATAATAATTGAACATGGATGCTCCCTACCCTACGATGGCCGACAGGTGACAACACTCAGCAACGTCCAAACACCACAAATCACAAGAAATGAGAAATGCTGCAATCACATAAACGATGCAGGATCTAAAACAAATGCTGCCAAAGTCTAAAAGACACACCAACAGAAACAGCTGAACAAGAGAAATGCTGCAAGTTGATCAGAACAGAACGGGAGTTAGCCAGTCTACCAGGGGCGCCACACTGGGACATGAGTGGGATACCCAGAAGTAAGTCGGGAGAATGGAAAGTACGTTTTTTTGTGTGTCTTTGTTAAACACTTGGCTGTAAAAAAATAGATTGTTTCATAATACTGTTTGGCGCCCCTGTTAGCTGGATGGTTGGATGGAAAAACTACATAAAATAATACTTGTTAAATATGTTTGGGTTTTTTTTATCTAAAATGAGCGGAGTGTTGCATTTAGTGGCTTGGCACAGGAGGACAAGACCAGTTGTGTGCGTGTGCATGTGTGTGTGTGTATTCCTCAATACAGCGTGACGTGAAACCTAATGGATGCCACGCTGGGGCTCTGTTGCTGCGGCGACGAGAGGCTGCGAGCTCCCTCAATGAAATGTGACTCAGCAGAATCTATTGCGATTTGCGACATTTGTTCCTTATTACAAATCTTATTTTCATACTGCGTGCTTCTTGACACCTCCAGCTTGGAGAAAAGCCTAATTAATGATGTAATGATTTCCAGGTCACATGACCCCCAACATCCTGCTCTTTGTTGCCAAAATAATTAGGTCCTGCAGGACTGGCTCAATACTTGTCCACATCCATTTATTGTCTTCTTAATGATGTAGGGGCGGGGCTATCAAATGAACCAATCAAAGTCAATTTACAGTCCCCAAGTGTTGCTTTTCAGGCCAGATCAATCAATCAGGGGTGGGGCTTATAGAGTGACAACAAGAGTGATGTTTGTCACATTAGTGTTGTGTGTCGCCACGCTTTCTACACACTTTTTACCCCTTTGTTTGCTCATCATCTATGACCTTACAGTGACCTTCAGTGTGGCAAAAACGTGACATAATTGCGGGACACGAGCATAAAGTGGTGCGACATGGCGGTCGGGGTTTACCAACAGGACACTTGCGGCGCCCTGCGATCCCGTACGTTGCTGAGGTCACAGTGTTCATTCATAAATGTTTACGCTCACAATGGACTATCGACTAATCAATAAACAACACATGAGTGGACTGCTGTCAGCGTTTATAAGAAAGACAGACTCTGCCCTGTCCTCTTTTGTTTTATTGATCAGCTGGTACAGTCACTGATGACGTATTCGTTCAGCTGCCTGGAAGAGACATGACACAAAGGCACAGCGACATGTTTTTTGGGGGGGGAAATACAGTGCAAAACCACACCATCTATCTATTACACTATCATGTACAGTGAAATTGTCTGTCCTAGGGTCAAACTGTGGCCGGCATAAAACCTTTATTAACGGTACAGGCAGTTTTAACATTCTTAGCTCTAATACAAGCATAAAGTTACGTTCGTTAACATTAGAATAGAAGTAAAATAAAGTAAAAGTTGTTGTGTTTTATAGGTATTGCGGGTATTAATAAGGTTTAAATGTGTCCCTGTGTTTGGAATTGTCACGGACTACGTCGTCACTGATTTGCCAGAGAGAAGCGAGTAGGTGCTGAAGCACTGTTGGTATTTTTTATTGTCATTTATACAGTGGTACCTTGTCATACGAGTGTCCCAAATGGCGAGTGTTTTTTTAAGATGCGAGCTATCTCTCGGCTGATTTTTTGCTTGTAACTGCGAGCTAAAATTTGGGCACGAGCTGCTAGTTATCGACAGGTATAGCTGAGGACAGCTATGTGGGGGCTTGTGTCAGTGTGACCTTGGCTGAAGAGCTAACAGCCCTAGCATTAGCTAGCATTAGCAGCGCACGAGTGAGTCATCAACAGATATTTATTAGGTATTGTGTAAAACTATGACAGGAACAACGTCAAATTAAAAGCACGACATGAATACAGACCCACCATCCACTAGTACGAGTCTGGAGTTTTTCATAGAGGTTGTGTACCAAACAAATGTGCACATTAGCACTCAATACAGTAAGGTATCAAGTCTTACCTTTATGCATTCCCACATAGTATCAGCATTTGGGACAAAATATGAGGTGAAAGAAAAAGGGGACAATGCAATATAGTAGTCTATCTGTGCAGCTTGGGACAAAGTTAGAGGGTGCGTTCAAGGACTGTCAAACAAAGTGGGACAAAACACTGCTTGCATTAAACATGCAAAAACTGGGGCATTTCTACATTTATATTCGTTTTTTAATAAAATAATATATATTGCCAAAATTGATATCCCTTTACATAAAATATGATAGTTATCGTAGTTGCGTATGAAATCGATTACCACATTTTGATTTTTATCTTTACTTATTATAGACAAAAATGTATTCCTGTCTGCAATTAATTAAGAGTTAACTATGAATTCAATTAGATTAATCGTGATGAAATATTTTAATTGATTGACAGCCCTAAATAAAATATGTATAATAAATCATATATAATATGATTTATACAAGTATAGTAATAGTAATAGTAATAATATAAATACAAACAAAATAGAATCAAATTCAAATCGCACCTTTTTCATGATAAATGTTCATTAAGGTAGCTGTCAAAAAATAAAAAAAATAAAAACCTTTTGTGGGGTTGTAAATGATGTCCTGCAATGTTCCATTCCAGTCCTGTAGGTGGCAGTAGCGCACGTTCCAACGTGTTTTTAAACTCCCAAAACAAAAGAAATGGAATAGGATGGAATGCGAACATCTCGTCGACCAGAATAAACTAAGTCAAATATCAGTGACTCCAGCATGTCGGTGTAACAGATGATCTAATAGGCCGACATATCACATGACCGTCATCTGCAGCAGCTTTTTGGCTATTGATTTCCCCCCCCCAGTACATTAGCAAGCCTCTCCCTGGGGGTCGTCTACTGTTGCTTTATGGCCGCAAAAACATGAAAACATGAGCGTGTGAGAGGACAAGGAAAAACGTATTTTCTCTGATGTTTGCCGTGCGTGTGTGGCATTTGAGCTGAATGGTCAAATGTGATTGGATGAGAAAAAATTCCCCCCCCCATAAAGATAATGAGCTGTTTCTAATGCGAGGGTCAAAATATTAGGAACATCCCTCAAGTACAATTGCAATAATGAATGTATTGTTGCAGTGTTTCCCACAGGACTGAAATCTATTTGTGGAAGATGTGGTGGATTGGGGAGTTTAGAATTGGCATAACCAGCCATGACGCATTTTTAAAAAGTCAGTAAAAAAGATGAAAAATCGGGATGTTCCGATCAGGTTTTTATTCTGTCGATACCATTCATCCATGATTGAAATCGTCCGATACCGATCACATGGATTAAGTGTACATTTTTTTTATTTACTATTGGCTATCTCAGGGGTTACCAACGTTTTTTCTTTTGAGAGCTGCTTTTACAAAATGAAAATGGCCAAGAGCTACTCATTTTTGTAACATTTATTTTCGTAGCTTATTTCAGCCCAAACAAAGCGAATATGCTTGCTTCACCAGAACATTAACAAAATGCTGGTATCCACAACTCACATTTCATATTTCAGAATGCATTTCTTTCTAGTGTTCTCATAACTGGAAACCTGAATGAAAAGCAGGCTTGCAGGCACCGTGGTCATGGGGGGCTCCCTGGTGCCGTGGGCTTTATGATATGAAAGGGAATTTAGACAAAAACATATTGGACTAACTTTTTCAAAATCTCTGGAGAAAATGTCAGGGTTTGTGGTTGAATGGATCCCCAGACTCCAGGAAGCGACTTACAGTCTTCATTTGATGGTAGGACAAACAAACACAGGAACACCGGCTGGGAGGAGTAAATATTGCAGCCGGGAAAAAATCTGTAATAACTAAAAAGGGTCCAAAAAGGGCAGCCCACAGGACGCACTAGTACAGGTAGAAGGGAGCAAGGAAAAACAGGTACGTCAGAGTATCTTGTAAAAGGTCAGCTTACGGACTGAAATTAGAGTACGTTCCTGCAACCACAAATCGTGTGGAAGCAGCTAAAAAAGGGGAGCTAATGACGATTGCAAACAGATGCGTCCATTTGTGCCGCCCATGACAGGAAGTCAGGGATCTAGGGGCGACAAAACAATGGTGAAACCACAACGCAAACAAGACCAAGAAGCAGAATGTTACAGAAACGTAGAGGAGACTTTGGATGCAAGAGCATCCAGCAGGATGACAGCCGGCCATCCAGTCTGACAAATTCAACCACTTTTCAGGCTATCTGTCTTCGACCTCCGACTGCCTTGCACACACGGGCACGTGTCCCACGATTTGGCTAATTAGCCGCCGCCCGACCAATGATCACATCGCGAGCTGCGACACCCAAGCTTTTTAAGGTGCCACCTCGGCTAGAGCACTCTCACAACGACAGGAAGTCCCACACGGCAGACATGCTTGTTTTGGCTTTGTGAAGGGAAAGTGGGCGGGAAACGGTCACTATAGGCTGGATTCTGCAATGGGGGAGGAGCTGATCGGCGAAGGTGATCAGCGATAAAAAAGCGTCTGCATATGCCTATAACGGGCACCCCTAATGAAAAGCAAAACAAATATGTTTACAACTACAAATGAACTTTTTTCTGTCGCTTCCTTTTGTCTGTTTTTTAATGTCACAAACAAGATGGAGCCGCCTGCGAGTGCTTTTAGATGCAGGAGGGGCTGTTTGTTGAGAAGAGCGATACGTGCTTTCTTTTCAGAGTCCCAACAGTCTCTTCACAAGATTTGTTGCAAATCGAGAAAGAGTATCTAGAAGGGTCTGATTAGGTCGCTAAGTTGGCAGCACTGATCCCTCCTGCTGTGTCTTCTTATTCTCTAGCAGACCAGGGGGTCTCATCTATAAAGCTTGCGTACGGACAAAACAGGTCCAAAAACCTGCGCACCCAAAGTCTATCTATAAAAACACAACCTGGCGTGAGAATGTGCACACCAGTGCACCACCTTTTTAGCTACCGTACGCACTTTTCGGAGACATGGCAAAAAGGTGATACACATTTTAAGTGGTTAAGTAAAATTATATGTTAGAAATAAACATGCAATTGGAGCTAATAAAGATTTGTCCATGATTGAATGAAAACATGACGCCGTTATTGAGTTAAAACCATTGGTGTAAAGTGTTGTTACTTCACATGACACTGATAGATATCATTTGTCATTTATCATAAAAGATACATGAAGAACAACACAACGCTTGAATAGTTCATCATTTTATTTTTTCATCATTTTTTTGTTGTCTATGTGAAGTATGTCGTCATTACCAACATGTATTGATCTTACCACGGCCTGTGTTTGTGTGGATAGTGTCAGGGCCGTGTGTGTAAAATGACTCTTATTGCTTTTCCTTTTCCACAAATGATGGGGTTTTGTTTTGTTGTGCTTTAGACAAATACACAACATTAGTTGGTTACGTTTTGACTCCTTGCGTCCAACTTTAAATGAAAGCGATTTTGCTAAGCCTGTTTTTATTTAAAATGTGGCATCAATTAGGAAAAATGTAGAAACATGCTCACTAAAAATGGGAATCTGTGCCTTGATATCAGACTACTTTTTTTTTTTTTTTTCCTTGTTTGGCTCTGCTCCATTCGCAGCGATGACAGCGGACATGCTGTCACTCAGTCTTTGTTGTATTTGTTATGCCACTGCTGTGTCTTCCAAATACGACACCTTTTCCAGTATTTCCGTGAAAGTCCGCTTCTTCATCCTCTTCGTCTTCCTGCCAGCTGTGATTCCAATGCAATCAAGGATCTTTAAATATGGACGCCACAATCATGAGTCACTTTACATTCACCTTCTATGGTGAAGTGGAGGCGTGGAAAGGGCATGACCTGAGGCAGAGCAGTGCGAGGGCGTTATCTTTTTTATTTATTTTTTATTATTATTAATTTTTTTTTAGATGTAGACGCTAGTGATGAATGATGTACACCTCTTTGTCTGCCAAGGTCACCACCTTGGGAGTCGTTTAATGAGATGGTGAGAATAGGTTGTCCCGACCTCAGCCCCATTGTGTGCGTGTGTGTGTATGTGTGTGAGTACGCATGCGTGCGTGCGTGAAGTTCTAATAGTACACAAATGAGTTAGACTGCATAATAATACATTTCACCTTGTGTATTGTACGTATATACGTGCGTGCGTGTGCGTGTGTGTGCGCGTGCCTGCGTGCTTTGACGAAAGCCGCCTGCCTTGTCGACATCATCGGTGGAGCGCCACCGCAATGCCGCTCACTCGGCGCAATCTAATTAAACTTCTGGCAGAAAGGTCGCTCAGGAGGAACCCACACAATTACGCAACCATCACAATGACACGACTAACACGATTACGCTACGCCGCGCCTCCCCTTCCCTTTCTTTGCCTTTTTGAGACGCACTCCATCTACTCCATCTCTATGTCTGTCCTCCTTGGCGCCATGTTTGATGGAAGCTAAGCTGTCACTTCCACGTCCTAATACTTGCTAGTGTGTTGCTTTTGTCTACACTGTGGTTATAGTATTAGTATTTAGCGCATATGATGACTGTTCAGCATATTATCCAACTCTAAGCTGTATAATACTTTTATGCTTATTGATTGCATACCTTTTTTGTGTCTCAAGTCCCACAATGGTGTATTGGAAGGGTTTTGTCCTTGATGCTGGAATTGAAACGGTTTATAAGTGCTTATAGTAAGTCCTACAAGGTTTTGTGTTTGTAGGTTTAAAGGAAAACTGCACTTTTTTGGGGGTATTTTGCCCATCATCGACGATTTTTATGTGAGACATGAACACATATTTCTTTCCCTTTTTTGTGCGTTCTTAATGAGTTAGCATGAGGAGCTAACACATCATGGGACACAACAATTTCAACTATAAAGCTGTAAAGATTCCCTAAATAACTGACCTGTATATTAACCAAGCTACAGTGATATTGTTATTGTAGGAGCTAACACGAACTATATTTATCTGGCGGAGTAACACAACGCCTCAAGCCACTGCCGAGCGCTACACTACCTACTGGAACCGCTGCTGTGTTGTTTGTGAGTTTTGAAAAGTTAACGCTAGGTTAACGGAAGGTTGTGGAAATAAGTCGAAAAGTTGGTCAACTTTGACATTCTGCACGCTACCAACTAAACAACGGGACAGACTGAAACAGTGGATACTGGCTGTCAACTTAGACCCGGCGACATCGCTACGAAGACTCAGCGAGATGCTCGTTCGCTGTCAGCATTTTTTACCTGAGGACTATGCTAAATGTACCAGCTCAATGTGGAGCTGCTCTGAAAGACACACCCATCACAATGAGAGCGGACATTGTAAGTGACTGTTTTCATTATACCGTTAACCATGACGCATTTAGCACTTGTGCTGAAGGAGCTAACCTGATAACCTGTAACTCATCCTCCATATATTCAGGATAAAAGAGATAAGGTTCTGGTTCCTCATTTGTCCAAAAGTAGTTGGCGGCGGCGGCGGCGGCTCTCCCGAAGTCTGCCATGATTAGTAACAGCAAACACGCTGTTTCTATGCTGCTGCTGTTGACTGAAGTAGCGTTATTTACTACGGGCAATGTGAAATCAATGCACCAAGGAAAGACGTTTCGGTATGTTTAAAATGATCAAAATAAGGCAAAATACTGTAAGTATCACATGTATCATGTATGTACCTGTTACTGCATGATCACAGCATATACTGTACATTCATGGATAAAATGATTAGACCCTTGTTTCTTCAGTTTACTGATCCATTTTAATGCCTGGTACAACTAAAGGTACATTTGTTTGGACAAATATGATGATGATAACAAATATAGCTCATAAGAGTTGAATTGAAGAGCTGATATCTAGCAACTTCCATGGTTTTCTTGGTAATAACCAAAATCACTTAAGTTCTTACATGATTAGCTATAGCATTGTACTGCCAAAAAATGGAACTCTTATGAGCTATTTTTGTTGTCATTGTTATATTTGTCCAAACAAAGGTACCTTTAGTTGTATCAGGCATTAAAACGAACAAGAAATAATTTTTTCCATGGCTGTATATGAAATGGGCCGCACGGTGGCCGAGTGGTTAGGAGATCGGGAAGACCTGGGTTTCTCCGCGTGTGGAGTTTGTCACCCCGTGCATGCGTGGGTTTTCTCCGGATACTCCTGTTCCCTCCCACATTCCAAAAACATGCATATTTTTAATAATATTAATTGGAGACTCTAAATTGTCCATATATAAAAAGATAAAACGTAAAAGGTTTTGTAGAGGGCTTTATAGTCGAAGTAGGTGTGTCCCATGACGTGCATTGTTAGCTTTTTACGTAAGGATTGCTGATTGCAGTTTTACTTAAACCCTAATGACCTCAAACCGATTGCGTCTCCAAGAAGCGCGATTGTGGGATCCCAACTTATTAACTCATGTTTAGCGAATAATCAGACCCCTTCAGGTACTCTTTTTCCAAAAAAAAAACGACACACAACATATGGTGGAGCGCTAGCAGGACTTCCAGTAGCACGTAGGTGGGCTCCAAGTGAGAGAGCAGTTGGCGAACCCAGTGTCTTCCACCTCTCATCTCGTCTGATGAATGTGATTATTTTTCGGGTTATCAGCTTAGTATTCTGGCCGTCACGCACATACGGCCGAATGTTGTCTACCGTTTTGGCTGCACCGTACTCATCATACTCGTCAAGGGTTTGTTCTTCAAATGCCGTATTAAATTAAAGCTTTTACCTTTCTTACCTATTAGACTCATTTTCGGGCCTTTGTATTGAGTTCTCTGCACCTCTTCCTGCAGTGTTTTCTGCCTACCACCCAAACGGTCTGTGGAATTTACTCCACCCCCGGCCCTTCTCCAGATACGCCTCCCGCCGAGCCCACTCCGCTGTGATTGGTCACACTCCCGAGCGCTGCCGAGGACTTCCGGACATCTGCCAAACCCCTTTTGTCTGATTACTGACACAAAATAAACACAGTTAGGACACTGATCGAGTGTCACTTACAGCTTGCTCTTCTGACTCTTCAACACGACTAAGTAACGTTGGAAAGGCGTCGGACATCAGCAACAGTGTTTCTCTTGCTGGCCGGGAATCAGCAACTCCAACCACTTCTGCCTGATGCTTGCCTCTTTAGGCGCACCCCAACAAACATTTCCTGGGAGCCACTGCTCGACGTGCTGACAGTGTGAACAGAGCGAAGCAGAACAGGGGTGCTGGGCGTGCCCATATAAGGAAGTCAGCGTTGCGTTGTTGTCGGTGGAACTCGGTGTTATCCAAAACTGCTTTCAGGGCTCACTTCCAAATGCGCAAACCTCGTTATCTGACGTGTTGGCATCGAGAAAACAACATTGTAACAACATTCATAGGTCCGAAAAGAGGAAAAGCATAATAGGTGCCCTTTAACGTGCTACACCTGCGAGATATTTTTGATGGCATGTGTTGGCAGGTACTGTCCACATGGCAGACATGTTTGTTTTGGCACGCCTGCGCAGTATGAAGGGAAGTGGGAGGAAGACGCTGGCCAAGACGTTAGTTAGGGCAAGACACTACACTGCACACAGGAATCACTACGGGCCGCAATAGTACGAGTCACAGGTGATCGGCTTTTGTAATCGCCGTTGAAAAGCATTTATTGGCATATGCCCATCGTGTGCTTTTTCACAGAAACCGGCCGATACCGATCGGCAGCCGATCAGTCAGAGCATCCGCAGTGCAGTGAGCCGAACGCTCTTTTTTATGAAGTTGAGCCAAACTTTTTAGCCGCTTCTTCTTTGCTGGTGCTCATTGACGTCTTCTGTGTTGGTGTTTGCAGCTTTTTTATCAAAATAAAAATATTTGAACGATCCCGGGAGAATTGGAATGTTAGTCCCGGTTCCCATCGATGCTCGAGGCTCGATGCCCAACCCTAATCATTTCGGCCTTGGCCCCACAGCCCACAGCCACGTTAGCAACAGTTGCACAGCTATGTCGTCCTACAATGCTAACATTACATTCTAACATCATGCGAGGTTAGCCTGTTCTAAACGATCAAACGTACACCTCACACGTCTGGAGCTGACTGGTAGGCGTCACAGTTTTATTTTAAGATTTGTAACAAAGCCTGTTTTTTTGTTTTTTTTTTCTTTTGGTTTGGCGTCTGAGGTGGTACCGTGTTCATTAGGAACTTGATAAGCGAGCCTCTTGTCAGGTGAGGGAGATGACAGCTTTTTATCACGTTTTGGTGCTCACCAACACGTTAAACATCATTAAAAAGTCAGAATAGGGGACCTTTAAAAGAACACCTCTCTGAAGGTAGTACTGTTGGTACAGTTCCAACATGGCGGCACGCGTCAGACATTCCACAGGCAGCATCCTAAGCGTGTGTCCTTCCGTGAAGGTCACAGCAGGCCTCGCTCGGCCACTTTGCGCCTCCAGGAAATGAAAACCCTCCCACCGGGGGAGGGGTGGGGGAGGCGGGACAAGAAGAGGAGAAGAAGAAGTGATTCACACACGCCTGATAGATGACGGGTTTTTGGCAGGAGAGGAAACCTGAAAGGACACACTGCAATCGCTGAGTTGTGGAAAGCCGACCATGTGACGCCGTTGAGGAAAAAGATCATGTTAAGTCAGAAAATAGGCGTGTCATCTGCGAATCCAGACCGTGTCAAGCAGGAAGTCACATAGCCGCACAAACGCAGGAACACCAGTCGACCTTGGCTTACGTCCTTCATTGTGTCCTACAACAAAGGCGCCTTCTTGTGATGTTGACATTTGACCTCACACACACACACACACACACACACACACAGATAAACACTAAACCATTTACATCAACATTGTCTCTCACACACGCACACACTCTCTGGTCTCCAACACCTCGCTGATTCAATGATTCAATGTACTAACAGTATTTACCGGTGCTCAGTTGAAGGTCAGTAGGAAAAATGAGTTCCAGTGGAGACTCAAATGACTTCAAAGTGGGACCTTATAATATTTCTTGTCACTAGTTGTCATCTTGGCATTAAAGCGTGCTATTTTCCCCTCGCTTATGTAACACAACAGGATATGACAACCTTATTTTGTAGCGTTTTAAATCAGTTGTGTACATGAATATAAGACATTTGCAAGTAACTATGGACAGTAATGAGTTTATCAATTTAGAAGTAGACAATATACAGAAAGTGGTATCAGGGCCGGTGTACAATTTGGTGCAAGTTTTTGTTTTTGTTTTTTTGCCTTTGGCCTATAACTGTCCAGTTTGTAAAAACATGCTTTTCTTGCATTAGATCTCATTCGTGGTGCAGGCGTCCCTATCGGGAGTAAACTTATCATTCCCTCCGCAGGAGATCGCGCGCCACCTTCGTCCTACCACGCTGCGTGCTCTTTATGGCACGGACAAAGTCAAGAACGCCGTCCACTGCACAGACCTTCCAGAAGACGCCGTCTTAGAGGTGGGTGGTGGTGTTGCGCAATCTTACAGTACAGTGCCTATCATAAGTATTCACCCCCTTTGATGGTTTACCCTTTTGTTGCTTTCATAAGTCAATCATGGTCAATAAAATTTAGCTTTTTTCACAAAAAATATTGTAAAAGAAAAAAAACTCTTTAATGTCAAAGTGACAACAGATTTCTATAAAGTAATGTTAATGAAAGAAAATTATATAAATGAAAATAATTGTTTGCATAATTATTCACCCCCTTTTTAATTTAATGGTCTAATTCAATAGAGGTCCATCAAATTGTTGCCAGTAGTCTCACAATGAAGGGTCCAGAGAGTGGCTGATCAGTATTCCTGGCTACCGTTACACCATGAAGACAGAAGAACACTCTCAGCAACTCAGAGAAAGGGTTATTGAGAAGTACAATTCAGGGGATGGTTACAAAAAAATTTCCAAGGCACTGAACATCCCTCGGAGTTTAGTGAAATCAATCTTCAATGGAAGGAATATGGCGCTTGTGTGAATCTGCCTAGATCAGGCCGCCCTCGTAAACTGAGTGACCGTGCAAGTAGGAGTAGATCTCGACTAGAGTTTGCCAAAAAGCACGTGGAAGACTCCATGGTCAAGTGGAAGAAGATTCTTTGGTCTGATGAGACCAAAATTGAGCTTTTTGGCCATCAGACAAGACGTCATGTTTGGCGCAAACCAAACACTGCACATCACCAAAAAGACACCATCCCCACTGTGAAGCATGGTGGTGGCAGCATCATGCTGTGGAGATGTTTCTCAGCAACTGGACCTGGATGGCTTGTAAAGATAGACGGCAGAATGAATGCTGCAAAATACACTGAATTCCTGGGGGACAATCTTTTTCAAGAGAACTACGTCTTGGGAGAAGATTTATTTTCCAGCAAGACAACGATCCAAAACATACTGCAAAAGCTACACAGGAATGGTTAAAAAAGACGCAGGTAAATGTTCTGGAGTGGCCGAGTCAAAGCCCAGACCTCAATCCAATAGAGAATTTGTGGCTGGATTTGAAAAGGGCTGTTCATGCCTGATACCCGCGCAACCTGACAGAGCTTGAGCAGTTTTGCAAAGAATGGAGCAAAACTGCAGTGGGCAGATGTGCAAGACTGATTGAGACCTACAGTATCCACACAGACTCACTGCTGTGATTGCAGCCAAAGGTGCATCTGCTAAATACTGACTTGAAGGGGGTGAATAATTATGCAAACAATTATTTTCATTTATATAATTTTCTTTCATTAACATTACTTTATAGAAATCTGTTTTCACTTTGACATTAAGAGTTTTTTTTCCAATATATTTTTTTAAAAAGCTAAATTTAATTGACCATGATTGATTTACGAAAGCAACAAAAGGGTAAACCATCAAAGGGGGTGAATACTTATGATAGGCACTGTATGTATACTCCATGTTATTGGTCTTACACAAAGTAGGCAAACCCTGCCCTCTGCCCTCTACTGTTCAGGTTGTCTTACAAGACGTTTTGCCTCTCATTCAGGCAGGCTTCATCTGTTCATGCTCAAAGACTAGATAGGACAGCTCTAATCTGAAAAGAGCACAGTTTAAAGTTCCAGCATCAAGGACAACACACTTTCAATACGCAATTGTGGCATCTCTTGACCCCTTTTTTAAAATGCTGTTAAGTACTAGATAGGACAGCTTTAGCCTGAATGGAGCACTTTTAAACTGACCAAATTCCAGCAACATATTTCCACTACACTAGTGTGGCACCTCTTTTAGAAGGTTGAAAAATATGATAACTATTTTGGCACCTCAGAAAAATACTAGACAGGACAGCTTTAGCCTGAATAGAGCACTTTTAAACTATCCACTTCCAAGATACGACTGTGCCACCTCTGACACTTGCTGAAAAATACTAGCTAGGACAGCTCTAGTCTGAGTAGAGCACATTTAAGATGGAATGGGACAACACACTTCCGTGGCAACTTTATTTAAAAATGCTGGAGCTGTCCTATCGAGTCATTGACCATGAACTAATGAAGCCTGCTTGGCTGAGAGGCGAAAGGTTTTTCTAAGACCGGTTTCAATGGATTCAATGCTCAGAGAACGACCTCAATGGGAATATTTGCAGGCATCCTGTCCCAGCCTCTGTGCAAATGGGCCTTTCAGACATGTCTCGTGACCGAAGCGTGGGTCGGGCTCGCATCAGATCTCTCACGGTGTGACGGGAACACAAGAATGGCGAGAGGGATTTGAAACAAAAGCTTTGTTTAGGTTGCCGGGGGGAGGGAGAGGCTGGTGGCTGTGTACTGTTGACCCATCCAGCTGATCAAGACATAAAGCCTCCTTGTTCACGGTTAGTCCGACCGGGCTCGTGTGTCTTTTCCACAGGTGCAGTACTTCTTCAAGATCTTGGATGGGTGACCACAAACACACGCGTCAGACCTCATCTTTGTGTTTTGTTTTATTGTTTCAGCCAGATTAAATAAAGTAACAAGACGACTCTGGACAAAGTGTTCTGATGGGGTTTTTTTTCCCCCAACATGAAATTCTTTTCACAGCAACTGAACATCTGCTAACACGGGATACTGCATTGCCTCGGATTCTTTCAACTTTTCACCAGCGACTTTGGTATCGGATTGAAACATGACACTTTTTAGAGTGAGAAAAAAAATGTACAACTGCATAAATATAAAATTCTTCCACCATGAAAATGGCTAAAACATTCAAGAGTGGGCCACGCCCGCTTCAACCCGACTACAAACTACGAAAAGAACGACAAAGGAATAAAAGGCGTACAAACGGATCCTTCCCACAGTCAAATTGATCGTGTCGAGCGTTTCCTAAAGAGGTTTTGTACCACGCTAGTATTTCAGTTAGTCGGAGCACATTGACACACATACACGCACGCACGCACGCACGCACGCTGGGAGCACTGAAAGCGGACAAGACAAGAAGAGATTACAAGACACAAACACGTCTCGCTACACGTCAGTAGTAGTGGAATTGCAGTTTTGACAATAATCCATGGCTCAAGGAATATTCATGTACAGTAGAATAAATATGTCGCTATTGCTACTACGTTCTAAGCCTCAACACACACACAGAAGCCTAGTGTGAAGCACACAGATTTAAGTGGAGGTCCTGTATAGTATGAATCTTCAAAGACTAGTGGTGTTTTTTGTCGTTTTTTTCTACTATCTCAATAGACTCTACATTGGAGTTGCTTTTGCCTTTTTTTGTTGGTTTTTTTAAACTTTATTTTTAAAGCGCCGGTGCGCTGATCACAACCGAGGTCACGAGTTGACGGTGAGCTTGATGTCAAATCGTCCTTGATATCGGTCTTTGTCGCTGTAGTTGATGTTGGCGCCGTACGCCTTGCACTCGATGCGCACCTCCTGGTTGAGGGTTACGTTGAACTTGATGGCCACCAGGGGCTGCAGGTACTGGGGGTGCAGCAGCTTGCCATAGTAGGGGTAGTAGTGGAGGGGGAAGCTCCCGTTGAAGCCAAAGTACTTGATTTCTTGGATCTTGCTGGCGTCCTCCTCTCTCTTCAAAGATGAAAAAAGGAAAGGGCAAATTAAAACCTCTCAAAGTGCAGCAAAATCTTAAAACAGGGGTGTCCAATGCGCGGCGCGTGGCTGTTTTTTGTTGTTTTTTTAACGGTCCCGCAGCACATTCTAAAAATAAAATTTTAAAAAGCAGCAAAAATGGAAAAATCAGCAGCAATGCTACAAGTGACAATATCATGAGAAAAAGTTGTAATCTAACCAGAAAAAAAAAATCGCAATTTTACAAAAATAAACATTTTACTGTTTTGAGGAAAAATAACATCACTGTAGTACAGTAGCATTAAATCAAAATATGAAGAAAAATAGATCTATATTTTTTAAAGTTAAAGACAGACAAAACAATGAATAAAGTTGTCATTTTTGGAAAATAATGTCGAGAATATCTATATACTCTCATCTTTCAATATATGGCCCTCGGACACCCCTGTCTTAAACATCTGTCGAGAGTCAACCTTGTTCTTGCAGAAAATGGGGATGGCGTTGTTTGCTTTGGCCTTGATGTCCGCTGCTAGCGAATCATTATCTGGAGCCTAAAATAAGAAACAGGACAGACTATTAGACAATGGATGGCCAAACACACTCATTTGCATATCATTTAATTTCCCAAGTTTAACATGGCAACAATTAATGACCACATATCCAAAAACATCACTTTGAAAACACAATTTGAATTGGCTCCACCTCACAGGATGTTGAATTGGAATTACAGGAAGTGGAATTAACGTCATCGCAGGGAAAGAGAAATTCCTCAAGTAATAGGAAGAATTTGTCACGTTTAAGTAAGGTTTTGGCTGAAATACCATACTTTCAACACTAATTGCCTCCATTTTGAATACTAGGAAGCATTCTGGTATTTTTCCACCATTTTCCAGAATTTGAAAGTTCTAATAAAATCAAATGAATGTGTTTTATCATGGAGGATGTATTTATTCTTAATTGTCATTAACATTGGCTGTATGTAATAAAATGTCATGTGTAGTAATAATATTTCTGCTAAATATGTTCAACAGTCATATATGGAATATGCTGTCAAGCATGATTGTGGAACACACCGATATTATCAATTGGAGCTTCAATTCTGCTTCCTTGGATTGGAATTGGAATTGTACTTCCTGTTTGCAACCTCAATTCCGATTTTTTTTCCCGGAATTTCTTTCAAACCAGTTTCAGTTCCCTCAAACTCAAAGCTGAAAAGCACAAATTACAAAATGTGCTTCCATCACACGACACAGCTCAACTCAACTGCATATGAAACAGTGATAATCACGCATTTATCACAGTTAATTGGTTCCAGACCAGACTTTGATAAGTGAATATATTTTCTTAGTTAGAACATAGAAAACCTGTTTACAATCTCTTTAGCATTATTAGAGCCCTCTAGGCATGAACTAACACCCCTATATCACCTTTACACTCCTATTACCCAATATAGTTTAAGACTCACACTTGTGTGTACTACTATAAATTAGGTACACGATAATTATGAGGGAATTATGACATCATACCGATAAATCCGATAACAAAAAGCTCAGATAACCCATAATTTTAAAAAAAGCTCCAATAAGGCGAGGTTACCCGTACTTTGCGGGTGAGCAAATCAAGCACTCCTTTTTTTCTCCCACCTGGGTGTTATAACGCTCTGTCGTAACTTCCCCTGAGCTCCCCCGAGGAAGACATTTCGTGTGGTACCAAATGCTCCGCGATGAGGGGAACCCCCATCGAGCGCCCCCACAAAATTTCTTTTTTTTTTTTATCAGCATCACTATGACACCTTTTGAAAAGTGCTTTTTCCAAGTGCTAAAGAGACCTCGGTAGCGTCCCACCGGCTGCTTGGAGCGTGTGCCTCTTGAATACAGAGCACCTTGCAGGTGGCTCACTCCGCTCTATACTCTGGTTCTCCTGATGGTAGTGATGTCATGATATTTCCATCCATCCATTTTCTCATTTTCTATGCCGCTTCTCCTGTTTAGGGTGTCGGCAGTATGCTGGAGCCTATCTCAGCTGACTTCGGGCAAGAGGCGGGGTACACCCTGGACTGGTGGCCAGCCAATGGCAGGGCACATATAGACAAACAAGCATTCCCACTCACATTCATACCTATGGACAATTTAGAGTCTCCAATTAACCTAACATGCATGTTTTTGGACTGTGGGAGGAAACCCACACACACACGGGGAGAACATGCAAACTCCACACATAAATACCCAACGGAGAATCGAACCCAGGTCTTCCCGATCTCCAGACTGTGACTGTGTGGCCAACGTGCTAACCACGAGACCACCGTGCGGCCGTCATGATATTTGATTAGGACAAATTAACAGGCACAGTTTTGAGAAGCCGAAAGTTATCAGTATCGGTTTAAAAAAAAAAAGACATCGTGCCTGTCTATAAATGTCTATGTGTGCCCTGCGATTGGCTGGCACCCTGTCCAGGGTGTACACCGCCTCTCGTCCCAAGTCAGCTGGGAAAGGCTCCAGCATACCCTTCTGAGGATAAGCAGCATAGAAAATGGATGGATGGATGGATCTACGATAAATGTGTACCCTACGGGATCTGTAAGGGAGGTGGACAAGGATTTAACTTTGAGGTTCAGAGTTTGAGTTTCAGCTTTGTGTGGGTAACGCGTCTTTTTATTAGAGAGTACTGTGCCCGTTGTGAGATCACTCAATCCTGCAATAAAAGCCTGTTTTTTCCCGGCAATCAAGTCTGGTGCTTGAACACCACTGACACCTATGATTACTACATTTCACCCAAGTCTTTGAATGTGTCTTTTCAATGCTTTATGTTTTCATTTTTGTTCATTTCAAATAGGTAACATTTGCGTAAATATGCTTTTTAAAAAAAAAAAAAACAACTAAAACAACTAATAATAGTATTCAACAAAAGAACAACATGATTTATTAAATAGTATAATTTGGGTCTGAGCACGGTGGTCTAGTGGTTAGCACGTTGGCCAACACAGTAACAGCTTGGAGATCGGGAAGACCTGGGTTCGATTCTCCCCTGGGCATTTCTGTGTGGAGTTTGCATGTTCTCCCCGTGTGTGTGTGGGTTTTCTCCGGGTACTCCGGCTTCCTCCCACATTCCAAAAACATGCAGTAAATTGTCCATAGGTATGAATGTGAGCGTGAATGCTTGTTTGTCTATATGTGCCCTGCCATTGGCTGGCGACCAGTCCAGGGTGTACCCCGCCTGTCGCCCGAAGTCAGCTGGGATAGGCTCCAGCATACCCCCGCGACCCTAATGAGGAAGAAGCGGTATAGAAAATGGATGGATGGATGGGTCTGAACAGTCTACTCACCTTGGGCCGGAAGTTGACGATCCTGTTGAGCTTGACGATGATGCACGGCTTTCCATCCTTGAAGCCGAAGGTCTTGTCGGACTCGCCGGAGCACACGCCCAGCCAGGACCTGCTGAAGCGGCAGGCGTGGCACTGACCTTGGGTGCTGTCGCGGTCCTTGTACTTGTCAGGTGTCGCTGGAGAAGGTCGTGAGGAGAGGTGCGTTAACACACCATGTACAATGTGCTTACGTTACAACGACACTACTTTCCTTCATTGATTCATTACAACACGTAAGGGTCCCCTATTATGCAAATAGGTCCTAATGACATTCCAATAGCAATATGTCTCCAGATATGTTTATGAACAGTAGTCCTGTATATGCAGTTTGCATCAGAGAAGGCTTCGCTACACATCTTAAAATGGAACTATTTTGTGCAACTGTAGCTTGATTAGTTTTTCCTCAGCAAATATGCTAACCCGGTATGAGGTTGATGTTAAAATGTACTGTTAGCGCTAGTGTTGCTAACGTTTGTGTCCCACTCTTCATTGTTACGTGGTTGTATGTCATATCGAGCTTCTTATGCATGTTACAGCGTGTCTAAAGTGATGCCTGCGGGCCACTTGCAGCCTGCAGCTGGTTTTTGTATTAATTAATTTAATTAATTTTATAAATTAATTTAACAATTAAAAAAAAACATCAAAACAGAAAAATGAGCAGTAATTTTACATGATCAAGTCCAAATTTTAAGAGAAAAAAAGTTGTAATCTAATGAGATAACGTCAGAATTTTACGAGAAAAATGTCCACATTATGAGGAAAAAACCTCATTTTAGTAGCATAGTTGAAGTATATTTATCTATTATATACATAAAAAAAAAACAGTACAAATCAGCAGTAATTTTACAAGAATAAAGTCAACGTTGTGAGGAAAAATGTCATTTTAAATAGGGGTTCACGATAATAACTGATATCAGGGAATTATGACATCATACCTCAACTCAGATAACCAATAATTTAAAAAACCCGCTCTAATGCGGCGAGATTACCCGTACTGTGCGGGTGAGTAGGCCTGTCACAATAACACATTTTGCTGGTCGATAATTGTGCTACAAATGATCATCAATACTCTGATATCATTTTTTCATTAATTGTAGGGCATTATTTACGCCGGCGTGTCTTGCTCGCCGCTTCCCTCAGCTCACTGTGATTGGTTTTGTCTTTCTTATATCGTTTGTTGTGAGCACCATCAACTCTCTGCAGTTGTATGGTCGTCAGGAATGACTTCAAATCCAGGACATTGTGACCGCTTGTGCGAAACAGGAGAACCTGGCTGACGTGCCAAAGTTCCCAGGAAGACGTAGACCCACGGCGTCTTTGTGTAAGCTCAAAGCCTGGCTGGCACTTTCTCCCGAGGTGCTGCGGTTCCCACATAATGTTCCGCAGGACTACAAGGATCGTTTTCGCCGCTTTGTCTCTCGGCGCAAGTTGGTCGTGTTCCCCTTTTTCCTCGTCACTACTTTCGAACAAATGCGACATTATCGGTTCATCGAACAGAAATATTCCCAACACTGGGGATGTGGCGTTCGCCTTAAAAATCATCGCTTTTGTGCCTTTGTTCATGCTAGCGTACGCTGGCTCACGCAGCTAACTGCTAACACACTGTGCTCTGTATCCACTCACCAGTAGCCCCGCCTCCACAAAGAGGCTGAATGAGAGGACAAGAGGGTTCACTCTCTCTGTTCATTCCACTATACAACCAATGTGCACAGACAGATGCAGAGTGAACCCTCTTCTCATCCAGCCCGTGTGGTACAGAGAAACGAGCAGATGGAAGACATACGCATACATGCACATGTCAATTCATCCAGGGCGTCTTAATTATCGACCTGTTTTTTTTTATTGTTCGATTAACCAATGTATCTATTATCGTGACAGGCCTACGGGTGATGGCCTGTGATGTTAACGGCCTACCGTTTCGCATGCTGCTTGTACCAAATGCTCTGAGGGGAACCCCATCGAGCACACCAAAAAACTTATCAGACACCTGAAAGGCAGCATTGCTACGACGACACGGGTGTTCGGAGCGCGTGCCTGAATACAGTGCACCTTGCTGGGCCATACCATGTGGCTCCTCCTGCTCTATAGTCTGGTTCTCCTGGTAGTAGTGATGTTGCAGCAGTAACGTCATGATATTTGATTAGGACAAAGTAACAGGTACAGTTGATGAAATCCAACTTTGTTCCAGTCCTTTTTACCTCCAGGTGTGCACAAACTAGTCAAATCTAAATAATAAAAAAGTAGACAGAAAAAAGATGTCGGTATCATATAGTCTTGAGAAGCAGAAAGTTAAAGCTATCAGTTTGAAAAAAATATAAATGAAAAAATTTCCTTTTTTTAAGTCTATTATGAAAAAAAGAAAAAAAGTTGGAGAATTATGCTGGGGCAAAAAGTTCTAATATGGGAATAAAGTCAAAACAAAAGATTTATGTGAATAAAGTTGTACTATTATGACAAGAAAATGTACAAAGATTATTTAAAAAGAAAGTTAAAATATTTGAAACAACAGAAAAAAAATGAAACAGAAAAAATGAGGGAAAAGAAAAAAAAAAGCACAAAGGTGATCGTATCTGGCTTTTTCACCTATGCAACAAAGATGAAATAGAACTTCATAGCATATGCTTTACAAAATATCCAAGTTGCCCTTGCATCCGTTCATTTTTCACAATGTGTGGGAAAAGGTTGGACACCCGGAGGTACACTACAGTAAACCCTCGTTTATTGCGGGGATTCCAGACCCAATAAAATGAATTTGCGCATGGAATATTTTTGTAGTTGGAGCATAGACAACCTTTTTCTGACTTTCTAAAAATGGGTTTTAACATGATTTAACATTAAAGCCCTGTAGAGATGAAATAACACCCCAATAGTAATTTTTACACTCCCATTATTGTTTGTTTACAGCACATTGCTCAGGCTGCAGGATCACTGCAGGGACTTAACAGACGGCCGGCGCTAGTGTGGCAAGTTACCGAGCTAACCAGTTAGACTCTCCAATTTGCTTATTCTATATTTCAAACTGAGTGGGGAAGGAGGACAAAGACAAAAACATACCACTTCCACACGGAACGAGAGGAGAACCTTTTTCATTCGGTCTATGGCATGTTGGCTCGGCTCTGCTGGCTCAGTAGCCGGTCTCTATGCAGTGTGAAATGTAATCTAACGTCATGTCTCATAAACTTATTGATGCATGGTGACCAGAATACTACATATAACGTCTTCAATATTTTTGACGAATAATAGGCCATAGTCAACTGTGAAACAGTGATCATTTATTAATTATTCTTTGAAAAAAACGCGATATAGTGAGGGGGACCTTTCATAAAGTTATTATTAGGATTTCTCGTTCAGAAAAACAAAGTCTCGTGGGCACTTGGCCCGGTACAACAATAAATTAATCACACAATAAATGAAAATCAATTGGATTAATTTTGCTGGCCTCAATATATTGCCATGTGTATGCATGTCTGCTTTCCTCGCCTCCCGCCTCCAAACAGGCAGCAGGAGGGTTCACTCTTTGCATTGGTTTCAGCACCTTGGTGCGTTTGTTCCGTAGAACAATGGCATGAACAGAGTGAGCCCTCTTCTCAGTCATACAGTCTCTGTGTGGGTGGAAGCAGGGCTGGTAGCATACACACACAGTGCAGAAGACTGTAGCCTCATGAGGAGCAATACAAGATAACGTAGTAGAAATTAAATGAGTACATTGTATTATATTGTCTTTTTTTTCATTGTACTTTTCTTAAAAATAATGTTAAAATCTCATCTTGTTCTCATAGACCCAATCTCATGTATCGTCTCATCTCGTGACACCCCTCGTTATTACTGATCTATAGTGATACTGCTGGCATAGTGAAAATCTGCATTGGTTCGACTGAGTGGAATTCAGGAAGCAATGGAAGCGCACTACTTGGCTGCAGCCAGTAGAGGCGTCGTTGGTTCGGTCTCGGCCATTTTGCACTCAAAGACACGTACAGCGCCGTTAAGTTAGCGACGACACAACTCCTCTATTCCGATCGATACATTTTACTTATCAGTCAATCAAGGAAGTTTAGGCTTCACTACACATCTCACAAAGGCCCCGCTATAGTGATACTTTTCAACTTGCCTGGACAATCTTCAAATTTCATTTCGTCGGTCTGCTTTTCATCGTCGTAGATGCTTAGGAAGTTGGCCGTGCTGTCCACATACGTCTTGTAGGTCTTCTGGTCCGTCATGCTGAAGGAGATCTCCGACTTTTCGGAGCGCGGAGTGTGCGACAGACCTGCGATGACGAAAGGAAAGAAGGTGAGGTGAACATGGGGGCACCACCGCTAACAGCACTTCCTCGCTCTCGTCTTTTGCTATCTGGCGAAAACAGAAACGCAGAGGTGTGCATTTTACACGCCCCCCACCCCTGCACATCTACTTTCACGTGTGACTCCTTCACAATGGAAACTTTACAGTCCCAGTGTGAGAGGAGGTTTCTGGAACTCCCCTTGGCTTCCTTCCTCTATCAGTACACTCTGCTGGGAAGTAAAGTCGCTGCTTTTGTGACGATGAACAGTCGTGCGAGACTGACAGGCGGTACAGTCAACCCGCTCGCAATGGCCGCTAAAAATACCACCGACGGGCCCTAATGTGTGCTGCTGCTGCTTGGTTTCCCCGTACAAGATTACTACGCATTAGAGCTCCGCTGTGGCAACACAACATCAGTGAGGATCCCCCGTGCGTGTACGTGACAGGCAGTGAAGGACAAAATGGCTGAAGCTGTCTCTGGTCCAAAAAAATCATGCTGCTCCAAAGCACAGGAGACCTTGGTGCCACTTTGATGGACAGGAGGTGTGTCGTTTCATACCTGGGGGGGCCACCCTGTCCTGGTAGGTGGGCTTGTAGTCGCTCAAGGTGAGCAGCATCACCTGAATGGTCCCGACAAAGATGGCGGCCAAGCATCCGTAGAAGATGATGTAGAACAAAAAGATTTTGACTGTGGGGAAGAAGGAGAAGAAAAGTCAAGACATCACATTTCAACATTCGGCCAAAATGGCAGACGGGTCACTGGATGATAAAACTTCTTTATCTGACGGTTATCATACAGCAGGGGTGTCCAAGCCTTTTCCAGCAAGGGCCAGATAGTAATAAATCAAAAGATGCAATTATATATATTTCAAGAAAAGAATGCCCCTCAGCTTTGTGATGTAAGTTCACTCTTTTTTCCTCATTTTTGCTGTTTTTTTTTAAGATTTTCCAAATATTTCAACTTTCTTCTTAAGTCTTTGTAAATTTTATTTTTGTAATACAGTGTTATCGTGGTTCACCTTTTGTATAATTTTTTTAGTACTTTTTTTTTATTACAGTGTATGAACACTGTTACAGACCGAGCCTGGCCCTTTTAAGAAGAATTGCATTGTGGGAAGTTGAGTGTCTCTGTCTTCCGTCTGCACTGCCCATCGGTTTGTGTGTCCTGATTGGATGTAGACCATTGTCAATCAATCTCCTTCTTGCTGCCCTGCCGTGTTTCCTGTGTCATCGCTAGCTTACTTGCTAGCTTGTAAACAAATCTTCGGTTCAGAGGAGGAGGACTAAAACATTACAGCGGAACGGCGGCAGGACAAAAGGGCACGGTCACAGGAGTGAAATACAAGTGAGTGACTTAATTTCTTGTGTCCGACCTGTAGGTTGGTCATTAATATTCAAACAAAGGTTTTAACTTTTTTGAGAGTGTTTAAACAAGAGAAATGTGAGAAAATATTATTGCCTGTCTGAAGTGTATGGTGAGGGCTTTTACAGCATTCAAACATAATAAATTTGGCTACTTCACAGATTTCACTTATTACAGGCTATTTCGGCAACCTGTGCCCCACGATAAACGAGGGAACATTGTATTATGACTTTATTTCCATAATATTAAAACTTTTTCCCCAACCTAATTTTTCAAAAATTTGAACTTTGTTTTGTTTGCTTATCATATAACTGTTTGGTAAAATGTTTTTCTTCATAAGAACGAATTTCTTCTTTAATATTTTGACTTGATTCTCGTAAAATTACAGCTGTTTTCCATTCCATCTTGTTTTTCTTTAATTTTCCAACAATTTCAACTTTTAGTTTATTTTCATATTTAACTTTATTCTCGTTAACATAACTTTAATTTCCAAAAAATTACTAACTTTTTTCGTTTTGTATGTTTCTTATAATGTTACGACTTTAAAAAAATCTTTAATATTTCAACTTTATGCTACTAAAGTGACATTTTTCCCTCATTACGTTATTCTCCAAAAATTACGACTTTTTCTCTTTAGATTACAACTTTTTTCTCTTTAATATTTTGACTTTAGTCTCATAAAATTACAGCTGTTTTATCCATTCTTGCTTTTTTATTTTCCAACAGTTGCCAACTTTCTTATTGTACATTTTCTTCTCGGAATTATGACTTTGTTCCCATAGTATTTTTACTTTAGTCTTGTTAACAACATAACTGTAATTTTACAAAAAATTACAACTTTATTCATTTTGTTTGTTCCTCATAATGCTATAACCTTAAAAAGTACTTAAACTTCATCCTACTAAAATGTTATTTTTTCTCATCATTTTATGCGGTCATTCTGGGAAAATTACGACTTGTTCTCATTAGATTCCAACTTTTTTCTCTTTAATATTCTGACTTTATTCTCAAAAAATAATTTTTTCCATTTCTGCTTTTTTTTTTTTTTACTTTTCCAAGAATTCCAACTTTTACTTTATTCCCATAATATTTTGACATAACAGTAGAACTTTTTTACTTTCCAAAAATTGCAACTTTGTTTTGTTTCTCAGAATGCTATGACTAACTTTTTTTTGATATGCTACTAAAATGACGTTACTTTTCCTCATAATATAATGCCACTTTTCTCGTAAAATGTTATTTTCCTTGTTAGGTTACAATTTCTTTCTCTTATAAAGGTATAAATTGGATTTTTTGACATGAAGTTGTATGACGTCCCCATCAGCAGGGTACTACATCAACAGTGACTTACCCCTCCACTTGGTCCCGCACGTCTAGTTCTGGTCAGATTTCCATGACGACGAACGTAGTTCCGCTGAGTTGCTGGGTCATTTAAGTAAGGAGTTTGGCTTCTCAAACAATATGTGTTCAAAAGAGTAATACATTTGGGAGTAAGTCACTTTTGATGCACTACACTGCTGATGGGAATGTCATACAATTTCATGTTAAAAAATCCAAACTATCCCTATAATATTTGGACTTTATTCTTATTAAATTACTGAGGATTTTTCCATTGTTGCCATTGTACGTTTTTTGGTTGTTTTTTGTTAAATAATATTTTTAGAATTAAAAAAACAGCTATAGCTGCACTTTGGATGGCCTTGAGCTACATGCTAAATAAGACAATCTTATCATGTCAACAGTATAAATTCATTTGACAGCGATGATATTTAAGACAAAACTATGTTGTGTACATAATGCAGCGTACCATACACCATCCACCAGCAAGCCTTGGTCGGAGGTTCTATGTATAGGACAGTAGCACGTTTTCTCAAAGGAATCTGCGACTTCCAAACAGCTGTTTTTAATCAAGGACATCATGAGAACACAAGCCCGAGAGGACTTCCTGACAATCCCAAAGGGGGGTGGGGGGGTAATTGTTCCTGTCGTGAGGATCTCTTTCTCGTCTACTATGGTGAGCTCCTCCTTTTCCAGTGGTCTCCTGTTGCGGACTGGGATGGGGGTGTGGGGGTGGGTTATTTAGAGAAGTTGAGAATGAATCATGCTCATTCCTGCCAGTGGCACGAGCTTCCACATAGAAAGACACCCCCCACTCCACCTCACCCCAGTGTTGCTACTGGGAACAGACTTGGCATGGAAACAGTGCTCGTTGTTCCGCTTAAGCCAAGAGTCCCACTTTTAAGTCGCATTATTCACGTTCTTCTGGTGTAGGCTGAAACCTTTCACGTTTGTATTGCTTGTTTGGACAAACACTTTGCTGTGGGACAGAAAGTATGCTTGCACATTTCACATGGATGTTCTTGTCTTTTACATCAACGACGTTGAAGTATTGCATGTACTGCCATGCCGCCATCCATTTCTCATGTGTGGCTTAGAGATATGACTTTCCCGAAGCGAGTCGGTTGTGCATAAGAATATCTGTGAATCGGTTCTCATCGTTCATTTAAAAAGAGCCGTCCAAAAGACCTGGTTCGCTCACGAACGTTCCCATCTGTATGCGCAAGCTGGGGAGTGGATGGCAGCCGTGAAGATATCAATGCATAATAATGCACCGCCTTTCCCACCAGTGACGGTAACAGCCTTGTAACGGTAATAAGGAAATCAATTAAACGCACCATAAATAACAACAGAGTCGATAATTTTGCAAGCTTCCATATATTGACATGTGCATGCATGTTTGTTTTCCTCCTCTCTCTCTCTCTATCAGACAAGCTGGATGACAAGAGAGTTCACTCTGTGTATCTGTCTCAACACCTGGGCGCACTGCTTCTACAGTGGAATGAGTGAGAGAGTGAACCCTCCTGTCATTCAGTCTCTTTGTCCAAGTGGGGAGAGGCGGGGCTGAGAGCGAGTGCACACACAGCAGCAGCACTCAGTGTGCACTCACTAGCTGTGTGTGTCGTGTGCTACACTGTTGAATACTTTCTTCGTGCCTTTTGCGTGTAAAACACCATCTGATGTCAATTTCAGCCTCTTTGCGCGTTGTTATTTTGTGACATGGAAAGGTTTGTCACAAAGGCAAATAAATCATACAAAACTGTGGAACTTAGGTTTCAGCTGATTCCCGAAGTATAACACCTCATTGTGCTGCAACCTGTTTGTGGTGGCGGTAGGATGACGTAATGACGCCTTCATCTAATTTGCATAATTTGCCATGACGCATGAAAAACATGAAAAGCAAAACAAATCTTCAGAAAAACAGTAACATACATTTATTTTTGTTTTAGTTTTTAGATTTAAAAAAATATTTTTATTTATAATTTGAATTTATTAACATTTATACTTTTAAATATATTAATTTTATTACTAAACAAAATTTGAAAAATCACAAACACACGCAATATTTTTTACTAAATTATTTGTTCTGTCAATTTTGTGAAAAAATATGTTTGGGGTTTGACATCCCTTGTTTATCAGGGTTTATTGGTTCCAGACCCCACCGTGGTAAGTCAATTTCCGTATAAATAGAATATTTTCATATTTAGAGCATAGAAAACTTGTTTTTACGACTTTGTAAATACACTTTTTAACACGATTAGAGCCCTCTACACATAAAATAACACCCCTATGTGCATGGCTCAGATCAAGGGTACCCTTTGCTGTCTTCAACTTCACTTGAGTAGTATATGAAATTGTTGTTCTAACAATGTGTACTATCCCTATCACTCTGACGTTTATAGAGTGAGGAAGCTTACCAAACCATAAATTAAGCCTGTTCATGTTTTTATTTTGCACTAGCACGGCTACTTTGTAAAAAAGTGTCTATATTTGGACATTGAAATGTTACATGTAAAGCATGTCTACTTTCGTTGTGAAATTAACAATATTTTCTCTGCGTCTGTGTAGGCTCTCAGTCGTACAGGAGTTGTCCATCGAGGAAAAGGCTTCTTGAGACGTCATCTGTACTTCTGTGAAGAAGGTGTCGGACGTTTCGCTCCTCATCCTAAGAGCTTCGTCAGCGAACTAATAAGTGCTGGTAGCCTAGGCCTTAAATACAGTAAGAGTGGGCGGAATTGGTGTGCCAACACCCTCCTTCTATTGGTTCCTTACACTAAGCCTGGGCAGAGTAGTGGTCTAATCCTCTCCTGCCATTAGCACCTCCGATAAAAGGGAAGTGTCGCTCCCTGAGTTGGGTATGAACGACTCTGATACTGGCTCGTTAGCATCTATTGTTCTGGCTCGGCCCTGGCTCCACCTCATTTGCAAGACTAAGAGCTGTGGGTTTTGGTCTCAGTAACCTGCTGAACACAGGGTCCAAATTAAACCTCAAACCACCATTCCGATTCAATGATGGGTTCTGTTGTTTGACAAAAATAGCTTCCTTTACTCCTCTTTCAAACCATCTGTTTTCTTTGGCCAAAATCTTTACCTCGCTGTCCTGAAAAGAGTGAATGGTTGCTTTAAGGTGTAGATGTACTGCTGATTGAGGACCACTAGAATTGTCCCTGCGATGTTGATAAAGCCTTTTTTGGAGCATTTGCTTAGTTTCCCCAATGTAGTGCTCTTTGCATTCCTCATCTTTACAGTGGATGGAATAGACCACATTGCTCTGTTTTTGGTTTGGAGCCTTGTCTTTAGGATGCACTAATTTTTGTCTCAGGGTATTTACTGGTTTGAAATAGGTAGGAATTTTGTGTTGCCATAAGATCCTCTGGAGTTTTTCGGAGACCCCCGCTACATAAGGGACTACCACTCCTCTCCTTTTTGCTTCTGTGGGCTTTTGGGTTTCTTTCCCTACTCTCTTCTTTTGACATTTGTTAAAAGCCCACCGCGGGTACCCACAGGTTGAGAGCGCTCTCTGGACATGTTGTGTCTCCATTTTCCTTCCCTCAGCACTAGTTGGTATTTGTTCCGCTCTATGTTGGAGGGTCCTAATAACCCCTAGTTTATGTTGTAGTGGATGGTTTGATCGGAGGTGCTACAAGTAATAGCAGGAGAGGATTATACCACTACTCCGCCCAGGCTTAGTGTAAGGAACCAATAGAAGGAGGGTGTTGGCACAACAATTCCGCCCACTCTTACTGTATTTAAGGCCTAGGCTACCAGCACTTATTAGTTCGCTGACGAAGCTCTTCGGATGAGGAGCGAAACGTCCGACACCTTCTTCACAGAAGTACAGATGACTTCTCAAGAAGCCTTTCCCTCAATATTTTCTCTGATAATTTTGTCATGATTTCTACTTAGAATTAAAGAATGATGTCTGAAATTGGTTTCTAATGTGTTTTATTCAAATATTCTCAGTATAAAAAAAATAACTGTCGTGTAATAATTAGTGAAAAGTACATTACCTTCATGTCCGCCTGCCGATGAAAATTTTGAAGAACATAATTCCATGGAAAAACAAACCCCATGATGATTACAATGGTATATATTCATGGAATAATTACTCAACTCTGCAACTAAAGTGATTTTTTGTGTATAAAAGAGTAAAATAAGATTATTTGAACAAAAGTCTAACACACCTAAATTTCGTGTCCGGCCTGTTATGTACGTACACTTGGAGCTCACAGCGTAAATTGCGTATTGCTACTAAATATTGAATTTGAAAATAAAAAGTGCCTTCTTGGGCCAAACTAAACTTGTATCCTTCCGCCGGTTATTCGCCAAATACGCGTTCAGCAGGGGAATGTTTCGTTGTGTCCGCCATTTTGTGTTAGCGTAATGTACGTTCAGTCACGACCTTGGCAGCATCAAGCAGCATCATTCAATTCGATGAGCAATCGGCGGTTTAACAACCATTGTCAAGCCTAAGGTAAGATTTTTTCATTTATATATATATATATAATTAAAATTATTAATCATCATTTTATGATACTCTCTCAAATATAAGTTACTTTTCTAACAAAAGTCAAATCTATGCAGAGATAACAGCATAAAGTCGACACCGAGTTATGTGCATTACATTTAAGAAAGAGTGAACTTCGGAGGGTTGCTATGGGAAATGGAAGATGTCTCGAGCTCTGGTATGTTGGGTGTGTGTTTTGCAATGTTTGAAGTTTGTGTTTATAACATTACCGAGCTCTATCCACAAGTTTGAAATTTTACCCAAAATGTAACACTTGGGTACCCTTGATCTGAGCCATGCACATATAGTCGCCTTAGTAGACATAATAACAGAAAATGTGACAAATAAGACTCGTGCTGAAAAGCTGAAAATGTGTTCCGGTGCTAGCGGAGCTGAGCGTGGTGTGGACAGGTAGTGACATCACAGGTTCAGAGTGTGCCAACAGTAGCCTTTGTTAGGGATTATTGTGCGTGTTGTGAAATCACTCAAACTTAAAGCAATAAAAGCCTGTTGTTCCCGCGATCAAGTCTGGTGCTTATGTTTGTCACCCAACATTACAGTCACAATATTATATGAACACATTTTTATTTTCCTGTCTGTGGACTACAGATGAAAATGAGCAGACATGTTAGAATCTGGCTCATTTACAGCCTGTACAGAAGTATCAAACTGTTTATTAATTTGTTACTAATAATTTACTGTCACCTCGTAACCAGTGTAGAATACTACAAGTACATATCATCACGTCTTTGAATGAGTCTTCTGAATGCCTTATATTTGTATTTTACTTCATTTAACCATTTTTGTGCTTGAAAATGCTTCATTTGGGCAAAAAATACATACAATTTGCTTCAGTATTCTGTTTTTTTACCGATAGACCATATTCAACCACAAAACAGCATGGTTAATATTTTTGAAAAACCCTGATAAGAGTCGAAGCGAGGGACAACTGTATGTGAACTTTCTTCTGTCGCTTTTTTTAAATGTCACAAACAAGACAGAGCCACCTGGGAGTGCTTTTAGATGGGGGAGTCGCCCACAGCATCACCTGCAGAGAAGTGCAATACGTGCTTTCATGTCCGAGTCAACCAAAGTCTTCACGTGATTTGCCACTCAAGAGTATCTAGTGGGGTCTAATTACACACCAAGTTGTACCAGCGATCACTCCGGCTATCTTCTTATTCTCCGGCACACGAGATGCCTTATAAAGTGTTTATGAACACGGGCAAACAGGTAGCGCCAATCTATTTGTGGTGGTCAAAATGTACAGTATTTGAATGAGTGTATGGTAAACGCTGCATTTAGTAGTGTTGTAGTAGCAATACTATAACAATATTTACTACATTAACCAGGTGTCCCCCTTTGGGCTTCTAGGGCGAGTCTTGCTTAAAATAAACGGCTAGCAAGTTTGAGCAAAGTCTCTTGCTGCAACTTGAAATTACAAACTGGGAGTTTGAGGTCTTATACGTTTGTAGCACACACGCACACGCACACACACGCACACGCACACACACGCACACACACACACACACACACACACATTTTCATCCTCATCCCTGATCACTTTCCTGTTGTCATGGCATCCTTCCCGTTCCGCTGCCACTTACAAAGCTGAGCCTCTGAGGGAACCAGTTTGACAGGCCGAGCACAGGTTCAACCCACCATCACCCTCCCCCCGGTCTGACTGTTGACTGAGAAGTAGTGGAGATCGTACAGTGCTACTGCGACTACTCAGGAGCATGTGACCGGTGGGCTCCCCATCTGCACAGCCATTTTAGCCGTGCTCACACAAACATACAATGTATACTTGTATTATTTGTATAACACCTTCTACCAGCTTTTCCATTTACATGAGACTTGCCATAACTAAGCCACGTTGTCCATGCTTACTAGAAAAGTCACAAGGACATTCAGTGATTTCATTAGATTTGGCCCTACCTGTTGACCCTCGCTCATAAACACGTGATAATGGGATAGTCTCATTGTAGCTTGTCGTCCCAACTCCCTACAGTAGGTGGCATCGTAACACTGCTTCTTAACACACCTGCTCTGCCAGTGAATAAGAAGATGCAGCAGGAGGGATCAGTCTAACTTAGCAACCATGTTGCTATTTTTAAAGAGTATTCAAACCCCTGTAGCGACAAATGAGCGACTTTTTCTGGTCTTATTGGACACTTTTGGAGAATAACATGAAAGCACGTCTAAAACACAAAAAGGGGGGCTAGAAGAAAGTTGATTTTTGATGTATGCGTTTTGCTTTTCATTTTCTTTTTGTTCACTTTTTGTCCCCCACAGCGTCCAGAAAAATGACATGCACATGGTCAATTACACACATTAGACTACGATGTCAACCCCATCCCCCTCCCCCCCACAGCATACCGCCATAAATAGATTGCTGCCCTGTAGGAAATACAGGAAACTAAATGGTAACTTAAACAGCATTTCTATCTGCAGGGGAAAAGAAGAGTAGTCGCTGTGGCTTCACGATCACGTTTTTGAAAAAATATATAACATTTATTACATAAATCATGCAAATCAATATTTACGCAAATGGTATGTATTTTTTGCCTAAATGAAACATTTTCAAGCATAAAAGTGACTAAAGATGCGGTCAAAGATGTTGCAATGCAGGGATGCTCCGATCAGGGTTTTATGCTGCTGATTTTGATCATCCATCATGAGAAATCGTCTGATACCAATACCAATCACATGGATTAATTATACATTTTTCAATGTATTTATGATATTATGAAGAGCTATTGGCCAGGGGTGCTGTATTAGGGGGAAAAGTCAGGACAATTCTAAGGTCTTCTAACTGCCAGGGGGCCCAAAAAAATAAGTAGTTGCTAATAAATATTAGTAATCAATTAATTTAAACAAAGGGGGTACATTATTCTTTTTTCCCATGGGGCCCAGAATTCCTGGCTGCACCCCTATTGGATGATGTGAAAAAAGGAACCATAAAATCACCTTAATTTAGACAAAACCATATTTTACTTACTTTTTCAAGAGAACATATTTCACTCATGAAACTTAAGAGGATGAGACGCTTTCTTTAAAGAGACTTAGGATGTGAGATCGAGTACATTGGTGCAGCCCTAGCAGGACTTCCAGGAGCACATAGGTGGGTTCCAAGTGAGAGAGCGTTCGGCGAACCCGGTGTCTTCCACCGCCAACGAAGGCTGGTCATCTCATCCGATGAATTCACTTATTTTTCGGGTTATTTGCTTCGCAAATATGGGCGAGTGTTATCCAGCATTTTGGCTGTTACCTGCCGTTTGACTGATGATCACACCGTGAGCCTCGAAAATTCACCATACTCCGTCAAGTGTTTATTCTTCAAATGCCGTATTAAAGCTTTTTAACATGCTACCCCAGCAAGATGGTTTTCAGGGCATGTCTTGGCAGTTAAGTTCCACACGGCAGACATGTTTGTTTTTATTGTGGCACACCTCTGCAGTGTGACAGAAAGTGGGCGCAGGACGCTACCTAAGATGTTAGTTAGAGCAAGACACTACACTTCACCGCACGGACCGCTACAGGCTGATAATAGTACGAGCCACTGGCAATCGGCTTGCGTGACCGGCATTGAAAGTCATTTATCGGCATATGCCGATCACATGCTTTTTCATGGAAATCGTCCGATACTGATCGGTATCTGATCGATCGGAGCATCCCTAATATGTAGTATTCTACACTGGTCACTCGGTGTCAGTAATGTTACTGTAATGTTGGGTGAGACACACAAGCACCAAATTTGATTGCTGTAACAACAGACATTGCAGGTTAGAATGATCTCACAACAGGCACAATAATCCCTAACACAAGATACTGTTGCAGCTCTAACCCATGCCAAGCTAAAACTCAACTCGACGTCTCTTCCTGTCCATCCCCCAATTCAGCTCCGTTAGGGAACACATTTATAAGAAAACACGAGCATGCATATTATTTTCTCTTATTATGTCTACTATATTGTGTAAAAAAAGAGTGTAAACATGACTGTAGGGGTGTTATTTCCTGTCTAGAGGGCTCTAATAATGTTAAAAGGCATATTAAAAAGGGCATAAACAGGTTTTCTATGCGCTATGAAAATATTCCATTTCTAAATAAGAAATTCACTTATCACGGTCGGGTCTGGAAGCAATTAAGCACAATTAACTATACTGTTGAATGATTACTCTACTGTAGTTACAAATCCAGCACAGGATGCTGGCTCACAACCCAATTCACTTTTTCCAGCAGAAAGATGCTTTGACAAGGCGTGATGTTGTGTAACTGCACAACAGTGTGTGTAAACCTTAATTTAAAATGTTTAATTACTGTGAGAGGTGTGTTATTGGGTTTAGAGCAGGAGTGTCAAACTCATTTTCAATGAGGGCCACATCGCAGTTACGGCTGCCCTCAGAGGGCCACTTGTAACTGTCAGTATATATGAATATAAACATGAATATAACCTCATGATATTATTACACAATTGCCCAAGCATTTGATTATTATATTTGTACTAACAAATTGATGGATAACTTGCTTTGAAATGAGAAGTGAATTGACAATGTCATGGTGACAAGCAGACATTCAAGTATTTGTTTTTGAAAAATGCGTGGAATATCTTGCTGCATGATTAGACAATACTGACGTTTAGAAGAACCGCATGCAGTAACAAAATTTCTGTCAAAATGACGGATCAAATACAAAATTAAAAGGACAAAGGTGAAGTGCATTATTGACATGCATTATTCCCGAGGTTTCGCAGGCCACATAAAATGATGTGGCGGGCCACATCTGGCCCCCGGGCCTTGTGTTTGACACCTGTGGTTTAGAGTATCAAAAATGGTATCAAGGCTTTTTATGGGTGTGTTCATTATTTGAAGTTTTCCTTAAGCTAAGCTATACTGTGCGTGTGAATGTGCTTGTGTCAGTGTTCGAAGCTGTAAACCCAGAGACACATTGCTGTCGCTACGCCTGTTACTGCAAACAACGTGACTGGGGTCGCTTTTAAGAAATGAAAGAAAAGAAACAAAAATGTACACTTTTAACTGTGTGGTTCTCAGGTAAATGTGCACTTAACAAGTTGTCACCAGTGTTTACCTAGCACTGGAACAGGCACGACAACAACCTGGAACAACTCAAATGGAAAAGCCCCTCCCCCTCGACAGACTGCAGCAGCAGTGTGTGGTGAACAAGCCATCACCACATTCATACTCGTACACACAGACACACACAAACCCCAGCCTTGCCCTGCTTGTGGTGCGTTCATGACAGTCTGTCTACGTTCAACAGCAGCAGCCAGTGTCTTTCAGTCGTCATTTTAAAAACGAAAAACGACAACATCCATCTTGCTTTGATGTCGCTGTATCCCCGCGCGTCTGCCGCACTTCGTGGTGCGTTCAGGGGCAAACCTGTTGCGTTCAGTGTCACGTTTGTGGCTACTAAATACAAACTGTGTACATGTGGGGTGGCAAATACACGGTAAAGAGCGATGCTTCCTCTTCTGACTAGAAGAGGAAAAAGAAGCCACTGTGTTCGGTGGAGGGGGGCGGCCCTTGAGATACATGTGAGTCGTGATCTGTTCGGCAGCACCGTTTCCAATAGATGAAAATATGATTAACATGCAACTCGCTGGGCTTCTCGTCAACCACAAGCTCCGACGCATTAGGCTAGAATTTCACAAACTACTGAGGGATGTCAAAAGTGATATTTTAGTGAAAGGCGGCCATCAAGAACAGAACCAGGCCCGGAAAAGACGGTAATTATTGCAGAGCAGCGGATCAATGTCAGGCTTTTCTCATGTGGCGTACAGCTGGAGGAGGGATTTGAACTCCCTACGAAACAACTTTCACCATCGGCTCAAGTGGAAAAAGTCCCGGCCCGGCTCAGAAGCCTGTCCTTCAGGGGTGACCTTTTCCATTTGGTATCGCTGCTGATTTCAAATCAATGAGCTCATAGCGACGACGCCTTTTCTTCCTCGTTACTAACGTTAAATCTAACACAGTCTCGCTTCAAAATAATCGCCTTTCAAAGGGTATAAGTTAACTTCTTCAAATAAGTGGCTTTATTTCGATTGGTGTGCAATTATGTATGCAAAAAACGACCAGGGGGAGTTTGTGTGGGGGGTGGGGGGGACCAAACAGAATAAAAAAACAAAACAAGTCACGACGCAGCCTTGAGCTCGAACAGGTGCTGCTTTACTGATCCGAACACCCCAGAAAATGGAGGTGAAATGAAAAAAATATTTAAAAGGCTAGCATGACATTCAAAAGTTTACGTCAAAGAAAACGCAGCTGGCCTCGAATATGAAGAAGCTAAGCTCGTAAAAGAAGAAGAAGCTAGGTTAGTAGAAGAAGTAGAAGAAGCTAGGCTAGTAGAAGTAGTATAAGAAGCTAGGCTAGCACTCACACCAACTGCCGCCGGTTCGCCCCAGAAACTCTTTCTTCTCGGAATTCCACATAAATTTCCTCCAGCCGCCGTCGTTGTCCTTATTATTCCCCGACATGTTGGCAACTCCCGGGCACGATCCAACTTTTTCTTCTTTATTTTTCTTTAACCCTCCCCGACTCTTCTGTGCGCTGTGGAGGAGACGACTGCTGCTGCGAAAAGGACACTTTGTGAGCCCGCACCGCCACTTCAAGCTGGTCTCTCTCTCTTTTTTTCAAGTCCTCCTCTCTCCTCCACGATCGCTCTCTCGCTCTCTCGCTCTCGCTCTCTCTCGTAGAGACCGACTCCGCCCGAAAACTCCCCGCAATAAGTATAGAAGAGGCGCACGAGCGAATCACGATGTGGCGCTGCTTTTGACGTCACATCAAGGAGGGGTCGAGTTGGTGGGGGTTCGAATGTCCCAAAATGTCTCTCGTAGTAGTCTTGCTCCATAGCAACCGGTGGTCGCTGACGACTGGTGACGTCACTGCCTCCATAAGGCGTTCGTTCGCTACAGTAATAAACAACGCATTGCATTATAGAGCGAGAAAAAAGAAAATACTCCAAAAAACACCCAAAAAGAGGAAAACGTGGTACACAGCACTCACTCAAGTAAATAAAAAAACAATACAACATATGAACAAGATTTTCACATTTACAAATAATGAATACAAACAGAAGTAAATACAAAGTAAATTTACACAAGTTAATATACAAAGAGAACAGTACAGTACAATAATGTGGAGGATAAGCAGCAACGTATCCTGTTTTGCTGTGTTCATACTGTTTATACTGCTTATCACAGAGGTGTCCCAACATTTTCCAGCAAAGGCCACTTAGTGAAAAATGAAAGGATGGAAGGGCCACTTTGATATTTTGTGAAGATATGCTAAGAAGTGATATATATTTCAAGGAAAAAAACTGCATCAGTATCACAATGCTGAGATGCAGATGGTGAAAAAGCCTATGTGTATCAACTTCACTCTTTGCCCTTTTTTCCCCATTTTTGCTTTTTTCTTCTCGTTATATGATTTTATTGTAGGAATGCTCCGATCGGGGTTTTATGCTGCCGATTCCGATCCCGAACTTGGTGTCTTCCACCGCTGAGAAAGGCTGGTATATGTCGTCTGATCAATTCAATTATTTTTTTGGATTATTAGCTTAGCCTTCTGACTGTCACGCACATACGGGCAAGTGTTGTCCACCGTTTTGGCTGCGTTAGCTGGCGTTTGACAGATGATCCCACCGTGAGCCTTGAAAACTCACCATACTCCGTCAAGTGTTTGTTCTTCAAATGCCGTATTAAATGAAACCTTTTTAACATGCTACCCCCGCAAGATAATTTTCGTGGCATGTGTTGGCAGTTAAGTTCCACGTAGCAGACGTGATTGTTTTTGTTTTGGCTCTTCTGCGTACTGTGAAGGAAAGTGGGAGGACGACACTGCCCAAGACGTTAGTTAGGGTAAGACACTACACTGCACAAAGGGATCATTGCGGACTGCAACAGTGCTAGCCACAGGTGATGCATTTATCGGCGTATGCCGAACACATGATATTTCACGGAAAACAGCCACTACTTGTTGGTGGCCGGTCGATCGGAGCTTTATTCCTATAGTAGTATAATTTTTTCCCCCCCAAATTTTTTTTTAATTACAGCTCTAGTTTTATTTGTTGCTCATAATATTACAACTTTTAAAAAATGGCATATTTTTTCTTTAATATTTCAACTCTGTGCGACTAAAATGCTTCTCCTTCATAATAATATGAGTTTATTCTGGTAAAATTGCAACTTTCTTCTTGGAATACGACTTTTGTTTAATATTATGACTTTATTCGTGTAAAATTACAGCTATGTTTTCCATTTCTGCTGTTGTATTTTTTTTCTTAATTTCCCAATTTTCCAGCAACTTTCTTCTTGTAAATTTATTCCCAAAGTGATTTTTCAATTTTTGCTGTTTTTGTTTTGAACTCCTCTTTGCTTTTTCTTTACTTATTTTGCACCGTTGACTTCATTCGTTTTTTAACAACTGGATGAAGAAACGTTCTTGGAAAGGCTAAAAAGCGTCTTTGATTTTTTTTTTAATTCTTGGTAAAAAGGCTACAAAAATGTCTTTGATATTTTTGTCCTTATTTTGTAACATAAAGAAAGCTTTGTGTTATTTTATTGTCAGTATCAACACTTCAGCTTTTTCTCTTCACGTTGTAACTTATTGCTGTATTTTTCCCATTTTTGCTGGTGTTTTTTTTTTTTTTAATATTTATTTCTACAGTGAACGTGCCGCAGATGTGTCGTTTTGTATCAGGGTGTCCAAACTTTGCCCAGCGAGAGCCGCGTACTTTAAAATCAAAGGATACGGGAGCCACTTTGTACGTTTTGTAAGCCAGCCCATGTAGATAAGTTAACAAAGAAAAAGCAGCCTGTATCTCAGCTTTGTGTTGTAGGTGACAAAGGTGTACTATTATCTTTTCTCCATTTTTACTGTTATTTTCCAGTTTTACAAATATGTCAACTGTCTTCTTGGAATTTTTTTCATAAAACTGTAACTTTATTCCCATAATATTTTGACTTCATTTTTGTCATATCGCAACTTTTTCCAAACTTAATTTTCCCAAAATTGCAGCTTTAATCTTTGTTTTATTCCTGCGATTGCAAAAATTATTGCGGAAATTATTCTGAAAATGTAATTTTTTTCCTCATAGTACTATCACGTTATGCTCATAAATTTTTTAGCTGTAACGCTACCATTTTTTTATTACTATTATGTTTATCAACTGTATTCTCGTAAAATTACTTCTCTTTTCAGTTTTTCAAGTTGTTTTTGTTGGTTTTCTTGTTTAATTTTTTTTTAAACTGTGAAGAGGGCCGACAAAAAAAGTCAGCGACAAGCCGCAAATGGCCACCGGGCCACACTTAGGACCCCCTGTCTTATATTGTATTTGCTGTTAAATTGTTAACAAATGAGTTTGTTGATATAAATGTCGGGATGAGCGATACTGGCCCCGTGTTTCCTTGGACTGATACCAAAATTTGCAGTATCGTGCAGCCCTAGCATGCCTATTCACGCGGCAGCCCCGATAGTGGTGTATTTACATGTGAAAACAAACGGGCGGCGCCCAGCAACACATACCAGTAAAAGTATTTTCTGACATCACATACCCCCTAAAATTGTGCATATGGGTTCCTCCTCACCTCTTGTTGCACAAACATTATCCAGGAAATGTCTAATTTAACGTTAACATGGCTCCTTCACCTTGTAATGCACCACCGACAGGTGTGGAGTGGAATTGCGCCAAGGTTGATGTCACCCTTTCCTTGACCGGGTCACGCTGTCTTTCTATTTACATTAGCCGCTAAGACAGGGGAGTCCAAATTGCGGCCAGGGGGCCATTTGCAGTCCACGACTGTCTTATTATTGGCCCGCAGCACATTCTAAAAATATAATATAACAAGAAAATGAAAAAAAAATCAAAAACAAAAGTGTATGACATTTTTGGGTCGCAGGTTGTTGTTTGCTTTATGCACAATTTTAGCTGTTTGAAAATTTACTAGATGAGCGAATTCTAATATTTGCGATTTTACAATATTAAAACATATTAATATTAAAAGCCCAAATATTAATATTTGTGCTTTTACCATAGTAAATTTCAAACAGCTAAAATTGTGCATAGAGCAAACAATAACCTGTTACCCCAAATTATCATACAATATAATCTCAGGGAAAAACAAAACTTATATGCGAGAAGAACGCTAAAACCCCGCAGCATTTCAGTATGTGGAACCAAATTATGGAACGGATTGAGTAAGGAACTCAAACAAAGCACCAAGTTGAGCGACTTCAAGAAACAATACAAGCAGTTGATGTTTGCAGAGTACAAGGAAGAAGAGTCTTGAACCACTGTGTACAGAATGCTACCGTATATCTAACCACTACAATACAGTATAGTAGTCATTACTCTTCATTCTTGTGAGTTCATTGTCAATACTCACCTATTATTCCAACTATGTTCTGCTAAGTCTATTTATACTGATTTATACTGGTGTTTATTTATAATTATACTGATTATTACTATTTTTTTATTTATTTGTATTAATGTCTCTTCTTTTGTTGTTGCTTAATTTGTTGGTATTTATGTTTCTTATGTTCTTATTCATTTTCTTGTTTTCTTTCTTTTTTGGGAGAATGAACAGAACAAGAATTTCATTGCATAGTATAACTACCTGTTTTAATGGGCATATGACAATAAAACTCTTGAATCTTGAATTATTATACACAGTATGATTATTAATTATTATGAGTGTGGAAAAACCTTGACAATTGTGTTACCACAATGTTACATTACCTTATGGGGGGGGGGGGGGGGGGGGGGGGGGTGTAGGACTGAACAAGCTTTGCGTCTTGCTACTCCTTTTGGACATGTGGAACTGCAAATTGTACTATGGGATGTATTCCATTGTAACTTGTATGCATGTTCAAATAAAATTAAACCATTACCATTACCGTTACAAAAAAACAATATTTTACAAGAATAAAATCAAAATATTAAGAGAAAAAAGTCAGTAATCGAACGAGAAAAAGTTGTTATTTTCCAAGAATAACGTCGTAATATGAGGAAAAATAATGTTTTTAGTAGCATAAAACTGAAATATTAAAAAAAGAAGTTGCAATTTTTGGAAAATTAGGTTGGTGAAAAAGTCATAATGTTATCGGAGTAAGGTTAAAAAAAAAAAAAGTCTGAGAATAAAGCCATAATATTAGGAGGAGAAGATTTTGTGAAAATTGGATAGTTGAAATATTTGGAAATGGAAAAAAAACAGCTGTAACTTAATGAGAATAAAGTCAAAACACTAAAAGAATCATTTTTTTTACCAGAATAAAGTCATAATACAAAGGAAAACATTTTGGTAGTTCGAATAATAAAGAAAAAATATGCTATTTTTAAAAAGTCATAATGTTACGAGTAACAAATAAAACTAAATAAATTTGTGATTTTTGGAAAATTAGGTTGCAGAAAAACCTCTAATAATAACGTGGGGAAAAGTCAAAATATTACAGCAGTATGTCATTACTACAAGAAGAAAGCTGAAATATTTGGAAAAAAAAACAGCACAAATGGGGAAAAAGAGCAAAGTTCATACTAATAGTATTCTTTTTCACCTATTTAGATACAGTTTTTTCCTGAAATATACATAACTTCTTATAAGCCCTGTCACACCTTGACGATTTAGGCAGCGCATGCCTGACGTGATCATTTTGATGGCATACGTTGAACTGCTGACGGTTTTTTTTTTGCAATTTTGGCATACATACATACATACATACATACATACATACAAACAGTTTTGTCTCAAGGTATGTTGACGTATTACGACTTGTGCGTAACTTAGAAATAACGTGTGTGAACGGGCGTCAACGATCGCATCACTTATTGCCCGCGGATGCGGGACGTATGAATCATACGTTGACATACGTCGAAAAGTTTGGTTCATGCACCAAATTTTTGGACGACTTGGACGTACTACGACGTATGCTGGCGTGCTTCCGCGTGCTGTTAACATATACAAAACTTACCCATAACTTATCCAATGTACGCCAGCGTATTGGCCACATTTTTCATACGTTGGCGTAAGCTGGCTAAATCGTCAAGGTGTGACAGGGCCTTTAGCATGTGACCCTTGAATCCTTTCATTTTTCACAATGTGGCTTTTTTTTTTAACGCTCATTGGCAACACCTACAGGTCAGGAGAGCAATAGTGCCTCCCTTTCCCTGCAAATGCGACTTGTTTCCTGCTATGTTTCTCTTGTGCGTATATTAGCTTCTAAATTACAAGAGAGAAATGGCGTAGTGTGCAAAGCAATTTATCTTTTGCTTTGTGTGCAGGATTACGCAAAAGAGTACCACACCGGCGCGATAGCAAAACTTCTTGATCCTTGGCCGACATGGCTTCTTCTCTGTCACCTTGTTTTGCTCAATTGGCGCCACCTACAGGTCTGGAGTGCTACTCCTCCTTTTCCATGCATGCTTTTTCTGCTTTATGTATTGGACATTAGCTGCTGATTCACGACTATTTCTGTAATATTCTTGTACTTGATCTTTATGTTTTGGCTTTATTTTTCTTAACCTTAAGTTTCCTTGACCTCGGTGTGCACTCTGGGGTGTTTTTATATATATATAGCCTTCCCGGTGTGTGCTTGGCCTTTTTCATTTTAACAGTTAAACTCATGGCTCACTATAAATTCTGTTCACAGTGTTTGTGCCCGCAAGGCTGTAAATTTCCACCTCATACCTCATTGTGTGTGTGTGTGTGTGTGTGTGTGTGTGCGTGCGAAATATGGCAGCGGGATTTGGCTGCTGAGCAATTGAGAATCAGACTCCTTAGCTTTTCAAATCAGATTTGTAAGGAGCGCAGAGAGAAAGAGGTGGGTGCGTGGGGAGGGGGTGTTGATTTATGGCCTGATTAGCTACAACTGTTCCAACATGTGCAACAACATGCAACTGCCTTATATGGGCATAAAAACAATACAGCATCGAGCAGGTACACTTTCACCTTATTATATCTCATTCACACGGGAAGCAAACATGGCCGACAGCACTGACAGAGGTGTCAGTCATCAGGGTTGCGCCGACAACAGAGCGCAATTATTTACATAGTGTTACACTGAGTGCTCGGTGAGGTCACATCAGTGTACGATCCTTGCCAAGTGCAAGCTGCTAAACCAGAACAATAAAGCAAATTAGTGCAACATGTGATCATGTATTTCATGAATAGCCGATTCATTTCATGTTTACAATATGCCAACTGCCAATAAAAAACAAGAAAATGGCCCCCGGGCCGTACTTTGGGCACCCCTGATTTAATGGGGGTAGGTGTGTTTGTCTTTGCTTTGTTTTTGACAAAGAAAAAAAAAGATGACAACCATAGAGCAGAACCTGGAGCCCAGGTTTCTCTCCTGGCTGTTCAGTACAATATAAGCCAGAAGGTAAAAAGGTCAATGCATATTTAGTCTCTATGTGAAGAGACTCACCTGCCAGGCACCAAGTCAATGGTGAGTCCAACATGTGTTGGTTTTACGTTTTATATACACAGTGCAGTGAATTTAATATTAGTGTATTATTTGTGAAATACTTTGGATTTTTTAAATTATTATTTAGATTTTATTATTTATGTATTATTGTTATTCAAATAAACATTATTTCTTAATTGATTGAATATGCATTGCAGTGGTTTTAACATTATTTTATTGATTTTAAAATCGTTCTATTATTAAAAAAAATTAATTGATTTAATATGTAGTGCAGAGGTTTAATATTCATTTAAAAATCATTTTAGTATAATTATATTTCATTATCCATTATTTATTTATTACTATAAAAATAAATTATTTATTAATTGATTTAACATGCTGTGCCTTGTTTGTAATATTATTTTTTTTAATTTTAAAACCATTATTTTATTTATTATTATTATTACTATTATATTTTATGATCTATTATGTAGTTATTATTAAAAAAATACATTATTTATTAATTGATTTAACATGCAGTGTCATGGTTTCAATATTCATTTTAAAATAATTTTAGTATGTATCATTATATTTTATTATCCATTATTTATTTATCATTGTAAAAGTAAAATTGATCTCATTAGCAGTGCAGGGGTATAATATAAATTTAAAAATATTCTATTATTTTTTGTTATTATTTATTATTATATTTGATCTATTATGTGTTTATTATTACTAAATTGTTATCATTATTTATTAATTGATTTAGTATGCAGTGCAGTACAGTGGTTTGTATGTGCATGGCTCAGATCAAGGGTACCCTTTGCTGTCTTCAACTTCACTTGAGTAGTATATGAAATTGTTGTTCTAACAATGTGTACTATCCCTAGCACTCTGACGTTTATAGAGTGAGGAAGCTTACCAAACCATAAATTAAGCCTGTTCATGTTTTTATTTTGCACTAGCACGGCTATGTTGTAAAAAAGTGTCTATATTTGGACATTGAAATGTTACATGTAAAGCATGTCTACTTTTGTTGTGAAATTAACAATATTTCCTCTGATAATTTTGTCATGATTTCTACTTAGAATTAAAGAATGATGTCTGAAATTGGTTTCTAATGTGTTATATTCAAATATTCTCAGTGTTAACTGATAATTTTGTCATGATTTCTACTTAGAATTAAAGAATGATGTCTGAAATTAGTTTCTAATGTGTTTTATTCAAATATTCTCAGTATAAAAAAAAATAACTGTCGTGTAATAATTAGTGAAAAGTACATTACCTTCGTGTCCGCCTGCCGATGAAAATTTTGAAGAACATAATTCCATGGAAAAACAAACCCCATGATGATTACAATGGTATATATTCATGGAATAATTACTCAACTCTGCAACTAAAGTGATTTTTTGTGTATAAAAGAGTAAAATAAGATTATTTGAACAAAAGTCTAACACACTAAAATTTCGTGTCCGGCCTGTTATGTACGTACACTTGGAGCTCACAGCGTAAATTGCGTATTGCTACTAAATATTGAATTTGAAAATAAAAAGTGCCTTCTTGGGCCAAACTAAACTTGTATCCTTCCGCCGGTTATTCGCCAAATACGCGTTCAGCAGGGGAATGTTTTGTTGTGTCCACCATTTTGTGTTAGCGTAATGTACGTTCAGTCACGACCTCGGAGAAGCAGCATCAGTCAATTCGACGAGCAATCATTTAACAACCATTGTCAAGTCTAAGGTAAGATTTTTTCATTTTTATGTATATTGGAGAAGATCTTTATGCACTTTAAAATGATTTTTTTCGTCGTGTGAGTTACAAATTTTGTTTTTATCGAGCAGTGTAACTTGTTTTGACAGCCGTTGTTTTTACCTCTCGTAGGTCGTCGTTCATCTCCTGTGCACGAAGCGGCGAAAAAAACACGCGAACTGGGCAAAATTATTCACCATTACTAGTCGGATTTTACTTACTTTTATCTGTCATATTATATGTCCTTGACATTTATCCGAACCAAATAAATTCTAGCGTGTTCGTTGATAAATTGCTCCGTATTTGACCCGGAAGCGATCTGCGTGTCCCTCATGGGAGGTCAAAGATCGCCTTATAATTTTAGGTCTTTACGATGATAATTCAAGAACCACTCACTCAGTGCATTTCACTGAATCCTGGCTCATGTTGCCACAGTGCTGCAACGATTAGCTTATATTGTGGAGTTGATAGGTCAAAGTTTACATCATTACCGTCTTAAGAATGGCTGATGGGATTTGTAGTCTTTGTAGTGATACAACAATGGCATGGTAAGAAAGGACTGAAGGTCAATATTTTCAGAGCTTTAACTCAAGATCTAAGATTTGTCACTTGTTTTTATTTACTTTATGATACTCTCTCAAATATAAGTTACTTTTCTAACAAAAGTCAAATCTATGCAGAGATAACAGCATAAAGTGGACACCGAGTTATGTGCATTACATTTAAGAAAGAGTGAACTTCGGAGGGTTGCTATGGGAAATGGAAGATGTCTCGAGCTCTGGTATGTTGGGTGTGTGTTTTGCAATGTTTGAAGTTTGTGTTTATAACATTACCGAGCTCTATTCAAAAGTTTGAAATTTGACCCAAAATGTAACACTTGGGTACCCTTGATCTGAGCCATGCACATATTGTTTATTAATTTTAAAAACAATTTATTATTGTTCCATTTTATTTGTTTATTTATTTATTATAACAATATTAATGTGGTTTTAATATTAATTTATGATTTTTTATTATATTTTATTATCTATATATTATTTATTTATTTTTTTAAATAGTTTATTAATTGATTTCATATGCAGTGCAATCATTTTAATATCAAAAATTGGTTAACTTATTTTTCCACCTGCAGGAAAGAAGATCAAAAACCCCCTCACTACTTCCTGACGATTTCCCGTCTGGCATCATCAAAGGGTACATTTTTTTCAAGGTTTTGACTTCTTTTTACACTTGGGAGGACAGGAGCAAATGTGACTTAATGTGAGAATCCTTCCCAAAGCACATCAAGCATTAGCCTTGATCAGTGAGAAAGCAGTGTAAAAATATCTTTGACTTTAGCAGGAAGTCATCACAAAGCTGTGACAGACTGTCAACTTTTCAGGAGGAAATCAGTTGTGAACAAAGCGCTATTAACAAAGTGTTTCTTTTCAAGACTTTGGAATGATGTCATGCACTCCCACCTCACTTCCACTTTGTCACCAAAAAAAGAAGAACTTGTTCTTATGCAAAACCAGAAGTAACTTTTTCAGATGTAAACTTCTGCTGAGTTTTCATGCCGCCCAAAGTCAACAATGTAACGTGCGCGGCGGTAAGGCTATTGATTTTGCGGCAATAACACAGCGCCCCGCTGTTTGCATAGATCAAGGCTCAGCCAAGATTACCAGGAGGTGCGGCATTCCGAGATAGCTTGTGGATGGAATCTGGTATGCGGGAGTGTAAGCCCGCCAACAATAGTGCGTCTATGCGACGAACTGTGGACTCGTGCGGTTTTGGAAAAACCAATCGGAATTAGCATTTTACTTTTGGTTACTTTTGGATACATGATTTTATTAAGCTTAACATCCACTGTCTATTATGACGCCAAGGCTGGACGCCATGACGCCAAGGCATTGCAGGTTTGAATGATCTCACAACAGGCACAGTAATCCCTGACACGGGCTACTTTTGCAGCTGTAACCCACGCCAAGCTCTGAAACCAAACTCTGAACCCCTGGTGTAACTTCCTGTCTGCCCGCACTCAGCTCCCCTAGCATTGGAACACATTTACAGCAACACACACAAGCACAAGTCTTACTTATGTCATATTTTCTCTTATTATGTCTACTATATTGTTGTGTAAAGGTGATTATAGGGGTATTATTTCATGTCTAGACATGTCTAGAGGGCTCTAATGATTGTAAAAAGCACATTCAGATGGTTGCAAACAGGTTTTCTATGCTCTAACTACAAAAATATTCCCTGCACCTTGTACAGTCATGCGGATCATTCCTAGCTAAAAACGACATTTCCCATGATGCTTAGAGTGCAGCTTCAGGAAGTAGTGGACGAGTGAAGTGGAAGTTAATATCATGTTTTAAAGTGTTATTCAGTGATCTCTGACACATCTCAAGTAAGTTTGATCAAGTGTAGAATTACTACAGCTTCTGTTTGGACTGCTCGGACCGCCAACCGACCACTGTCACCAACAGGTTTTAAAAGGCTGGACTACTGCGTAATGTAGATGATAGCTCGATATTATGAGCAAAATATCGTAATTTTCCATTCTTTTTTCCGCCCGGATTCATGCATATTTAGCAGCAGTCGCGGATATTTGGCATAGTGTCATTGTTCCCTAGTCAGGGTCAGGCCATGTGTGTTTTTTTTGTTATAACCTTTATTGATTTGTATTGGAATGATGGGGAAGTTGTGCAACTATAAGTGACGAGTGTGCATTCCAGAGGGTTTTAACTTGTGTGACTCATTGGCTGTGAGGCATCACATAGCTGTCTCATCGGGAGGGCTCCCTTTTTGAACAACACCCACTTTCCCTGCCTGATAAAGGATTTCAGATGTTTTACGCAGCTACCACACCTTTTTTATCTACCAAAAAAATCTCCACCAGCTACATACCTAACTAGCAAAAAGCAAATACATTTTGTATTGCATAGCACTGACATATACAGTACAGTTTTATATTTTTAGTTAAGTTTAAAGCTAAAGCTTATGCAAAAGTGACTTTTTAATGATGTTGTAATTAAGGCCCCGGCTGATTGAATTTTTGGGGCCAATTCCAATATTGGGAATGAAAACATTCTGATAACTGATGTATCGGCCGATTACATTTTTACATTTAAAATCATTTTTAAAAAAGGCTAAATACATGTTTTTGGTGGCTTGAATATAGTTCCGAACACTTGTTACACAGATGCAAATTGAAGGTAAAACATTATAAAATGTAATTATTTTTAGTATTGTTTTTTGAAATATTTAATATTTATATTTGAATTTATTAATACTTTATCAATACTATTTATTTTATTTTTACTTAATATATATACTTTACTTAATAACATAGTTTACTTAATATATTTATATTAAGTTTAAAAAATAAAATAATAAAAAACAACATATAGTATTTCTTGCTAAATGTATTTGTTCTGTCAGTTTTGGCAAAAAAAGAATGTACTGCATGCAACTGGAGTTTTATTTTTCTGTTATCAAACCCCATTTAAAACGAATTAAACAATACTTACAGTTATCCCTCGTTTATCACAGTTAATTGGTTCCAGACCCGAACGCGATAAGACAATTTCCGAGAGGTAAGATTCCTTATTTATAAGTGGAATATTTTTGTACTTTGACCATAGCGTTTAACATTCTTAGACATGAAATAATCCCATCTACTGTACCTTTACACTCGTATTACCCAATGTAGTAAGACATAATAAGAGTGAATAAGCCAGTAAGACATAAATAAGACTCGTGCTCGTGTGTGTTGCTGTAAATGTGTTCCAGTGGTAGGGGAGCTGAGTGGGGGCCGCACAGGAAGTGATGTCTGGGGTTCAGAGTTGAGTTTTAGCTCGGCGTGGGTTACGGCCGCAACAGTAGCTCGTGTTAGGGATTATTGTGCCTGTTGTGAGATCATTCAAACCTAAAATAAAAGCCTGTTGTTCCCGCGATCAAGTCTGGTGCTTGTGTGTCTCATCCAACATTACAGTGACCAGTGTAGAAGGCTACAGATCATCACAGTGTCTTTAAATGCATCTTCTAAATGCCTTAAATTTGTATTTTATAGCAACTTTTGTGTTTGAAAATGCTTTATTTAGACAAAAAAATATGTAACATTTCCTTCATTATGCATACCTTTTGACTAAAAACAGGCCGTATTCTCGCATGATTTATTAATTAAAATATTTTTGAAAAACTATGATCGAGTGAAGCGAGTGAAGTGATATTCGAAGTGGCAAGTGGCAAGGGATTACTGTCGACTCAAATGACTGTATCTTCATGGCACTTTTCTTATTACGTTCTTACTTCTTTGGAGTCAAATCCTGATGCTAACAAACTAACTGGCAACCTCCCAATTGGGGGCGGGGCGACTCAAAGCTCCTGAAATAGTGTAGTGATGCTTCTTTTTCCAGGCGGTCACTGTGAGGCTTATCGGTCCTCCTCCTCTTCTTCCTCCTTTGAGCAGCCGTGACCGCTTTGTCCGAGCGGCTGCCTCAAGCGAGCTGATTTGTAGACGTTATTATGCCGGCCTTTTGGCCAGGCTCTTAATTTTATCAGTGCAGCCCAATTAAACAGCAAAGGTCTGACGGGAGAAATGGAACCATGGAGGGCGACCTTTTGACATGCTGGCGGTGGCGCTTGCGCAACGCCTGCATACCAGAGATTGTTTTCTTTCTTGTGTGGCTGTTCATTCATAATTATTAGCAGCAATTGTTTGTCATGTTTGTTGCTTCTAGGCAATTTCTTACTTATTCAAGAGGCCAAGTTGAGGAGTTTCTAGCAATCTTCTAAGACTGTGCTTCTCAAACTCAAACAAGCTAAGTACCCCCAAACCAGAAAAAAAGCATGCTGTAACTATCCGATTTATTCCCATTTAAAACAGTGCTCATCTGCTGTGGTCTAGTTTGAAACATTTGGAAATAAATGCATGGGCCTTCGTTCCCCCAAGCAACTGCCCCATTCCTTTCATTTTCATTACGCATAGCAATTATGATCAAGATCTGACTTTGTGGAGTTGAGTTAAAAACATTAACATTTTGTGGGGAACCATCACACCGACCGTCAAAGTTTGTCACCATGCCTTGCACGCATCCAATGGCGTAGGCTAAAACTCTTGGCAATTTATCTTCGACCATCCGTCCAGTATCTGTGATTTTGATTTCAGCTCATTTGGTCAAAGTCCCTAGGAGGAGTTCGTCAAAATAAGACCCCTAATTTTGGCCCATATGGGTTCTTGAGACTTTTTCCTGCATCCAATTTAGCGGGCATCGGTGAAACTGGTGGCGGTGATTTGAAAACAATTTATAGGGGGCGCGACTGAGTGACTTTTGACGATTTGTGTTTGGGACCCTGAAATACAATTCATGCATGCTAAGGCCTCCCCAAAACTGCGCGGAAATGTATGGAATCGCTCAGTGCCTGGCCCAAGTAAACTTCAGGGTGTCATTTTCATCATACACATGATGATCAAGCGCTGACCTTATGGATTTGAGTTAAAAACATTTTTGTGGCGAACCGCCACACCAACCATCCAAGTTTGTCAGCATGCCCCGCCCACATCCAATAGCATAAGCTAAAACGCTTGGCAATTTGTCACCGTGCAGCCGTCTAATATCTGTGATTTTGATTTAGGCTCATTTCGTCAAAGTCCCTGGGAAGAGTTTGTCAAAATACAACCCCTGATTTTGGCCCAAAATTGCCGTTTGTTTGCGAATATGGGTTATTGAGACTGCGTCCTTTCAAGACAGACCTTTCCACCAAATTTAGTGAGCATCGGTGAAACTGGTGGCAGTGGCTAATTTTAAATCAATTTATACGGGGTGCGACTGAGTGAGTTTTGACGATTTGTCTTCGGGACCCCTGAAATATCACATTTTTTAACGGGCCTGATGCTCTAGCAAACGTTTGAAGTTTCATGCATGATCAGGCCCCCCAAAAATACGCGGAAATGCACGGAATAGCAACATAGCAGTGCTTTGGCCCTAATAATGTCAACTGTAAACTAAAAAAATAATCAGCTTAACTTAAAGTGGTTTCTTTTGAGATAAATATAATTTTTTTCTCGATTTTTTTTTTCTCTCGGTTCCAAAAAACCTACCATTCTGCACTGTTCCTATTTTTGTAAGAGAGGTCAACCTACAAATCAACAGCGCCCCTGCTGACTGCAGCCGAGTACTACACACAAGAAGCCATTCATCACCAATGCATTCCACTTAATGCAGTTAATTGCATATTTTGGTTAGCACGGTGGTCTAGTGGTTAGCACGTTGGCCAATACAGGAACAGCCTGGAGATCGGGAAGACCTGGGTTCGATTCTCCCCTGGGCATTTCTGTGTGGAGTTTGCATGTGGGTTTTCTCCGGGCACTCCGGCTTCCTCCCACATTCCCAAAAACAGGGGTTAATTGGCGACTCTAAATTGTCCATAGGTATGAATGTGAGTGTGAATGGTTGTTTGTCTATATGTGCCCTGCCATTGGCTGGCGACCAGTCCAGGGTGTACCCCGCCTGTCGCCCGAAGTCAGCTGGGATAGACTCCAGCATGCCCCCGTGACCCTAATGAGGATGAAGCGGTATAGAGGATGGATGGTTAGCACGCTGTGTTGAGGTGGAATTCCATCTTTCTTTCACTGTGAGAGCAGTAATAGCTCACCTATATTAAATTCGTGTTTACACAGAAACCTGAGCAAACCTGTCCCACGAGACGACCTTTTTTTGACAAACAATGTGTTATTTGTACAAATAAACAGCAGTTTGAAACACAATATACTTGCCTTAAATAAGCATGACTGTCAGGCCCGGGGCGGGCCGGGCCCCGCTCCCTGGGGATGGGGGGTGGCGTGGGGAGGTGCCGCTCCCGGTCGTGGGCATGTAAACTCATGCACGCACATTTATGCATGTGTATATACATGCACACATACACACCTACAGAGATCCCTGTACACGCATGCATATACACACTCATAACACACACATAACTCACTGATTTATCCGTGTCTTATCATGTTGTTTGTTTATTACAGTGATGGTGATGTCAGCAATAAGATTACTAACACTTATTGTCAATAATGTTCATATTTTCATTACCAGTGTTACCACGAATAAGCATGACTGTTTCAATACAGTATTACCACTGTCACTGTTGATGTGATTTTGGTATTTCCATTATGGTCTTTATGGTCGTCATAGATATTTGGCGATAGATATTAGTCCTGTTGTTTGTTTCTGTTGTTTTGTTATTGTTGTTGCAATTGTCGTCTCTCTATGTCCCCACACTCGCCCCTCTGTCTTTATTTCTCTTCTTCTCTAACATCAAATAAAGTCAAATAAAATCTATGTAACAGGGGGAGAGTATCTTACACTTTTCCCTGGCAGAGCAAATCAAATGTTTAGCATGTAAGGGCATCTAAATCAACAATACTATCTGCCCTAATGGCCGGACAGAACACAAAATGCAGAGCCTCTCTCTTCATTTAGGTAATTGCATAAAACAGTCAGAAAGGTCACTCACTTTTACCAAATGACTAGAAGACTCCATCTCACACACACACACACACACACACACACAAGCACGCACGCGTGCGTTGCTAAGTGCTACCATGCCCCCATGGGAGACATGCAGCCGCCACGGAGCTATTAGGGTTTGGGATGGAAGACACAGTCCCAGCTGCCTGTTCCTGTGAAGATGATCTTGTAAAAAAAAAAAGTCAGTTACTTTTATTTATGGGACGTCGCTTTTCCCATCATCCCCACCCTCCCACACCCCCACCTTACATCATGTACAACGATCATAACGATCGCACTGGGTCACAAGTCAAGGTGTTACATGAAATGTAAAGTAGCGTGTACTCTGTCGTTTATTTGTAAAGGTGGCATCGAATAGGATTTCTCAGCAATTTTAAATAAGTGTCAGTAGTGTACTGCAAGGGTGTCCAGACTTTTTCCATACAGAAAAACTGAAAGAGGCGGGGTCACTTTGTACATTTTGCTCATTAAAGATGCTGATAGTAATCCAGCGTAGGTCAAGAGAGTATATGCTAAGATAACTGAACTAAACATCTTAGCTTTTTTATGCTACGGGTGACAAAGATCATTTGTGTAATATCTAATAATAATATTGCTCATTCATCATGAATTCATTTTCATTCATTCATGTTGTACAATACTCTATGCTCGGACGGTATTTGCTATTTTTTGGGCAGCACATTCTAAAAATATTTTTTTTTAAAAACAGCAGAAAAAATGGAAAAATATGCAGGAAATTTACAAGAATAAAGTCAAAATATAAAGAGAAAAAAGTTACGAGGAGCGAGAAACAATCGTAATTTTATGAGAATAACGTAAAATTCTAAGTAAAAATAACATCATTTTAGTAGGAAAAATTTTAAATACAATGATAAATAGTAGAAAGACATTTTTTTTAAAGTCAGAATATTTTGAGACACAAACAACTAATAAAGTTGTATTTTTTGGAAAAATTTGGTGAGGAAAAAGTTACAGTATAATGTTACAAGAATAAAGTCAAAATATTATGGGAATAAAGTCATAATTACGAGAGCAAAATTTACAAGAAGAAAGCTGAAATAGCTGGAAAATAAGAAAGTGAAAAATGAGCAGTAATGGAAAAATCAGTAAGCAGTAATTTTACCAGAATAAAGTCAAAATATTAAGAGGGAAAAAGTCGTACTCTTAAGAGAAAACTACGTAATTGGAATTTTACGGGCAAAATAATGTCATTTTAGTAGCATAGAGTTGAAATATTAAAGAAAAAATGTTTTTCTTAAGTCTAAAATGAGAAACAAACAAAACAAAATAAAGTCATAATTTTTTGCAAAATTAGGTTGGGGAAAATGTTACAATATTATGAGAATAAAGTCAAAATATGATGGGAATAAAGTCATATTATTGTGAGAGGGAATTTTAAGTTGGGCTGCACGTTGGCCAACACAGTAACGGGAAGATCTGGGTTCGATTCTGGGTTCGATTCTCCGTTGGGCATTTCTGTGTGGAGTTTGCATGTTCTCCCCGTGTGTGTGTGGGTTTTCTCCGGGTACTCCGGTTTCCTCCCGCATTCCAAAAACATGCATGTTAGGTTAATTGGCGACTCTAAATTGTCCATAGGTATGAATGTGAGTGGGAATGCTTGTTTGTCTATATGTGCCCTGCCATTGGCTGGCCACCAGTCCAGGGTGTACCCCGCCTGTCGCCCGAAGTCAGCTGGGATAGGCTCCAGCATGCCCCCGCGACCCTAATGAGGAAGAAGCGGTATAGAAAATGGATGGATGGATGGAATTTTAAGTTAAAATATTTGGAAAGTTAAAAAAAGAAACAGCAAAACTGATACTAATAATAGACTTTTTCACCTATATGACAAAGCTGAGATGTAGTTTTTTCTTGAAATATATAGAACAACTTATTATATCTACATGTGTTGTTTATGTGTTGACGGATGATGCAGTCAACACTGCCATCCACACAGCCCTTTCTCACCTATAGGGCCAGGACACATATGTCAGAATGCTATTTATAGACTATAGCTCTGCTTTTAATACAGTCAGCCCCCACAAACTCACAAATAAGCTCCTCACACTTGGCCTGTCACCCTCCCTCTGTAACTGGGTGTTTAACTTTCTAACAGGCAGGCCCCAGTCAGTCAGAGTCCACAATCGCACATCCAGCTCAAGAATTGTGAGCACTGGGACCCCACAGGGGTGTGTGCTGAGTCCGCTCCTCTACACGCTCTTCACCTACGATTGCGTGGCCTCCCAGAACAACACCAGCATCATCAAATTTGCGGATGACACTACAGTCATCGGCCTGATCACTGGTGGTGTTGAAACATCATACAGAAGAGAGGTGGCGGACCTCATAGCTTGGTGTCATGATAACAATCTCCTTCTCAATACAGATAAGACTAAAGAGATGATCATTGACCCAAGAACAAGGGAAAAGGAGCCGCATAGACCCCTGTTTATTGATGAGACTGAGGTGGAGAGGGTGAAAACCTTCAAGTTCCTTGGCACACACATCAGCGAGGACCTCACCTGGTCTCACAACACCCAACAAATTATCAAGAAGTCCCAAAGAAGACTGTACTTCCTGAGAAGACTGAGGAAATTTGGCATGTCCACCACAATCCTGAGTTGCTTCTACAGATGCACTATGGAAAGTGTCCTTACCGCCTCCATCACTGTTTGGTACGGTAACTGTACAACACGTGATAGGAAGGCACTCCAGCGGGTGATCAAGACCTCACAGAACATTGTTGGGGCAGCCCTCCCCTCACTGCAAGACATTTATAAAACTAGAGACCTACGCAGAACACACAACCTCATCAAGGACAGCACACGTCCACAACACTCATTATTCACACTCCTACCGTCAGGCAGACGCTACAGGAGTTTGAAGTCCAGGACCACAAGGCTGGCGAACAGCTTTTACCCACAGGCCATCAGGCCTCTCAACGAATCACTCACACACGCCGCACCCAACACACGCACACACTCATAGCACTATTTATTTATTTATTTATTTGTATTATTTATCTGTATTATGTTCTTATTCTTTTTCTTGTGTTTTCTTTCTTTTCTTGGGAGAATGAACAGAATAAAAATTTCATTGCATCGTATAACTGCCTGTTTTACTATGCATATGACAATAAAACTCTTGAATCTTGAATCTTGAATCTTACCAAATATCAAAGTGGCAAAGTTGCATCCTTTCATTTTTCACCATGTGGCCGTCGCTGGAAAATGTTTGGACACCCCTGCAGTACACTGTAAGTCTGCACTTGCGCAACTTAATAGATGCCACATATCACATCCAACAACGTAACAAAGAAGTGGGACAGGAGGACACAAAACGTTAACAACGCTAGCATAGCTGTCTGATGCTAAAGTGCTAACATTACACTCACATTTTAATATCGTGCTAGGTTAGCCTGCTCGCTGAAGAAAAACAAAATAATCAGACTTCCAGCTCCCACGTCTGGAGCTGACTGACGCATAGTTGGCAGAGCTCCTTTTTAAGATGTGTCGTGAAGCCTGCCTTTTGTTCACAACAGAAAAACAGAACTTGAAAAGCGAGAGCCTCTTCTCTCGAAAATGAGGCAAACAAGTGAGAGTGCTGATAGATTTTTAATCACGTTTGTTAATCATAAACACACGTTACCTTAAGCGTGCAGTACATGCGTGATGTGCAGCATGCGAAATGTACAGTGGTAATTCTGCCAAAAGCTTATTATTAGTATCAACTTCAGTCTTTGCTCCTTTTTTTCCCCATTTTTGCTCTTGTTTTTTTTAAAATGTATTTTCCTTTTCAACTTTCTTCTTAACTTTCTCCATTTTCTATGCCGCTTATCCTTCTTCTTAAATAATCATCGTAAATTTTTTTTGGTAAAATTATGACTTTATTCCCATAATATTATAACTTTTTCCTCAACTTTTTCCTTAATAGTCCAAAAATTACAACTTTATGTTGTTTTGTTTATCATAATATTATAACTATTAAAAAAAAAAACTTTAATATTTCAATTTCATACTACTAAAATGACATTATTTTTTATCATGATATTACCAGTTTATTCTTAAAATTGTGACTTTTTTTCTCGTTAGATTACAACTTTTTTCTTTTAATATTTTGACTTTATTCTTGTAAAATTACTGCTAGTACAGTTTTTTCCATTGCTCCTGTTGTTAATTTTTTTTTTCAATTTTCCCACTCTTTCAACTTTCTAAATCGTCTTTGTAAAATTTTCTTTTCATAATATTATGACTTTATTCCCCTAATATTCTAACTTTTTCCCCAACCTAACATTCCAAAAATTACAACTTTATTGTTTTGTTTGTTTCTCATAATATTACGACTTTTTTTTTAATCACGTCTTGTTTTCTTGAATATTTCAATTTTATGCTACTAAAATGATTTCTTCCTGAATTTTTCCTCTAAATATTATGTTATTCTCATAAATCTTTTCTCACTAGCTTACAATTTTTTTGCTCTTCATATTTTGACTTAATTCTTAAAATTATTGCTGATTTTTGTTTGTTTGTTTTTAGTTTCCTTGTTAAATTACAATTTTAATATGTGCCGCGAAACACCTGCAGGCCCCAAATGAACAAATGGACACACTTGGTGTGCACTAAGAATCCCACAGCACCTCTTTACATTGCCTGGTTGTTATCAAGCGTCCTTTGGTTTCCATGACGACATAACCAGCAAGTTTTTGTCACCTTGATGAGCCAGGGGAGGAATCCATTTGCTCTCTGAGTGATTGGACTCCCCCACTGCCATGCGACCACCCAGCATGAGATTATCTTCAAAGCGTCCCAAAATAAAACACGTTCCAAAATAGCAAGTCAAGGAGTTCCACAAAAAAAGAGGGGGGGGGGGCAGAAGTAGCATTTATTTATAGACGCCGCTGCCTATTTCAGACCATCTATTAAGAGCAGAGCCGTTGGCGGCGGGAGAATGTAGGACTTCATTCATAACGCATGTGACTGAAACGCATGTGATTGGAACACGGCCAGAGGCCGTTTTGCCACACGTCACATGACGGAGGCTGCACGCTGTGTTTCCATCCATCATGTGACTTGTTATTTACTGTAGTTGCTGAGACTTGTAGTCTCCGGGGTAATCCATTTCAACACCATTGAGCTACTTGCTCCATCAAGTCCGCATTAGATCCACTCACCCCTCTCTCGGCTGCCGAGCATGAACTTCAATCCATTGTTTACTCTTTTCATTTGAATTAGCTGAAAGCAATGACACGCTAACTGGTGGAAAACCGACGTAGCTGCTTTGGCTATGTGGAAATGTCATGTCAGTAAGTGGTTGCAGGGTCCAGTTACTGGTTTAATGGTTCCAGGGACTGGACATTTGGAGCTACACACTCATGTGTGCTCATTCCTGACAACACTGTTCCTCGGCCCAACAAAACACTTTATATGGACGCTTTGGGAAAGGGGAACACATGGCAAAGATTGTTAACACGTGAGCGAGTTCACGCTCCAGAGCCCAGTAAAGCATGACGTCAATATTTGAATTGTATGTCATATCAAAGTTCTGAAGTTTTTAAGGTGCCCCCCTTAGCCGCGCTGACACTTTGCTTTCTTTTCGCAGAGTCCACCTTAAAACGTCCAATGAGGTCCACTTTTGGATCCAGACTCCTCTCAGCTCATTTACATCGCAGCTGGATGCCAAACATCTGGAGCGCCCTTTTTTTTTAAGGGGGGGGTGGGTTTTAAACCCAGGCAGCTGTGAGTTAGCGGGCCAGACGGACCGCTTCCTTCCTTCGACATGAATCCTGCTCTTGTGGCCCTGGCCTTGGCCCTGCTCGCCTCAGCGGCGGCGGCGCAGTCTCAGGACCACCATGACCACCAAGACATGGGCTGGGTCAACGGCTACCGCCAGGGCTTCAACTTCCAGTGCCCGCACGGCGAGGTCCTGGTGGCCATCAGGAGCTACTTCAGTCAGAAGGACGGCTCGGACCGCTTGTGGACGTTCGAGTGCCAGCCAACGCCTGAGGGCCTCGGCGCCCCCACCGACTGCTGGTGGGACGACATCAACCGTGGTGGGATGGAGTGGTAGGTACTTCCTTAACCTTTTCATAGAAGAGTAGTAGGATTTATCCATGGTGTCACCTTGAACTCACCACCTTTGGACAAACTGACCAACAAAAGAGTTTTGTAAAGGTCACTATTAGCACAAAACAAATAGTCACGTGTGCAGTTTGCCGTTGTGTGAACAAAACCACCCATGTATACTTTGCATACACATACACAGCATATATTACTGCTGCAACAAAAAATAATGCAGATATTTGTATGATCGACCCTCATTTGTATGTTTACGTACATAGAGAAGACTAATTAGCTCTTTGAAAATGTTGCATAAGCTAGCTGAGCGACTCACTGATTGCCAAAAGACAACAACAAAGACATTGTTATCTGAAAAACACTACTTTTTAAACATACTTCTTTTATATGTCAGTGGAAACTGCTAGCAGAATTAGCTTATCAAGTGTGCTAGCTAGCGCCTTAGTCCTGTTTAGTTGAGGGAAACAATTTGACTCTAAAAGACTAAACTTTAAAATAAAGCCTGTTACAAATCGGCATTGGAAAAACAAGGTCAGTTTCAGTGTTTAACGATTTGTTCATGACACACATCTGTCTGTCTGTCTATCTATCTATCTATCTATCTATCTATCTATCTATCTATCTATCTATCTATCTATCTATCCAGCCATCCATCCATCCATCCATCCATCCATCCATCCATCCATCCATCCATCCATCTATCTATCTATCTATCTATCTAACTAACTAACTAAGTAACTAACTATTGGCAGCTCAGCTGTCAATGTTTGGCGAACACCCGTGAGTCACTGGAACTCGAGTCTTTGTTGATTACCTGTGAGTCATTTTAAAATTGAGTCTTTGTTGTGTCGGTACACAACAAAGACTCAATTTTACTCATTTTCACGAGTCAGTGAAACTTGAGTCTTCTTCCAGTACCCGCGAGTCAGTGAAACTCAAGTCTTTGCCAAGAACCCGTGAGCCAGTGGAACTCGAGTCATTGCCGAGCACCTGAGTTAGTGAAGCTCTAGTGTTTGTCTAGTACCCGTGAATCAGTGAAACTCGAGTCTTCGTTGTGCACCATGGGTCAGTAAAACTGGAGTTTTCGTCAAGTACCTGTGAGTCAGTGAAACTTGAGTCTTCATCGGGCACCCATCAGACAGCAAAACTCCAGTCTTCGTTGAGCACCCGTGAGTCAGTAAAACTGCAGTTTTCGTCGAGTACATGGGAGCCAGTGAAACTTGAGTCTTCGTCAGGCAGCCGTGAGTCATTGACACTGGAGTTTACGTTGAGTACCCGTGAGTCAGTGAAACTCCAGTCTTCATCGGGCACCCATCTGACAGTGAAACTCCAGTCTTCGTTGAGCACCCGTGAGTCAGTGAAACTGGAGTTTACGTACAGTACCCGTGAGTCAGTGAAACTCCAGTCTTCGTTAAGCACCCGTGAGTCAGTGAAACTTGAGTCTCCGTCGTGTACCCAGGAATCAGTGAAGCTGGAGGTTTTGTCGAGTACCCGTGAGTCAGTGAAACTCGAGTCTTCATCAAAGCACCCGTGATGCTGTGAGTCCTGGTTCAGTAAAAAAAACGTTTGTTTTGAATGACTTGTTCATGATGCGACCTTGTCTAGTTGCAAGGGCATGAATGAACCCTGAGAAAGCCGGGTTGCACTGTTGCCTGGCACAAGTTTGACCATAAAACACATCAGACTTGGGACTTGTACTGCAGCCTGCCAGAAGTCTGGTCGTAAAAAAAACATCAGACAAGGGACTTAACACGAAGACTTGAGCGTGAAGAGAATGTGTCCTCCTTTGATTTACCGCCAGTTGCTCCCACTGCACAGATTCGAAGACAAACTTTCTTTATTAGCGCCACGCCTTTAACATAGCTGCTGTCTGCTTCAATTCACTCTGCTGGAGACGTCCGCTTGCAGGGAAACCACCTCCCTCCATCAGCTCGTATATGCCGCGGGCCCATGGAGGCCATGTTTCCATGACAAACGTCTGCACATGCAGAGGCTCCCCTTGCTCCCTCATCCTATTATTCCCTGGATGTGCCACTGCGACAAATACAAAATGCAGGATCCACTAAACACGCCTGTGTAAAAGGAAAATGCTTTATTTAAATTGATGTCTCCACCTTGTCTTTGCAGGACGTCCACATGCACTCGTAATGGCCTGGTGGCGGGTGTGCAGAGCAAGTACTTTGAGAGCGTTCTGGACCGGGAATGGCAATTCTACTGCTGCTATTACAAGCGCCGCTGTCCCTACGCCTGCATGTATGTCACATATGCAAAATAAATACATTTTTAAAATGTGCATTTTAACTGTGGGACAAAATACAGTTAAAATGCACATTTTTGGAGTGGCTTTTTATTGTTGCCAAACAATAAAAGGCCACTCCAGAAAGTGCAGTTTAACTGTAGACCGATTGTATTTTTGGATCAAACTACAGTTCCTTTTTACTGGCCGCAGTAAAAGGCCAAAATGTGCATTTTAAAAAAAATGCATGTTTTGGAGTGGTCTTTTATTTTGGCCAACTTAAGTTTAACTATTGTATTCTGCAGGTGTACGTCTTCTGTGGCCAATCTAAAATGGCCACAATAAAAGGCCACTACAAAATGTGCAGTATTTTCAGACCAAAATACAGTTAAACAGCACATTTTGGCCTTTTATTGTGACCAATAAAAAGGGTTAGGGTAAGGGGGCTAGGTGCAAAATGTGCAGTTTAACTGTATTTTGTTCCAAAAATACAATACAGTTAAACTTCACATTTTGGAGTGGCCTTTTAAATCTAAGGCACACCTATGCAATAATCATGCGGTCTAATCAGCATGTATGTGATGTGGAATAATAGTCACTTCCGCCACCTGCTGGCATGGAGTATTCTTACCTCTTATGCGTGCTAGCTGCCCATCACGAGTTTTTTGGGTACAGACGCGGCACAGACCAAACCTGCAATGCTTTTCACAGGAAGACCAACGACATTCCGGAGCAGTACCATGAGGAGGCAGAGCTGGTGGTTCCCAGCTACGGCTACTTCATCCGAGGAGCTCAAACCACCTTCAGTGGGGTGCTGAGGTCTGATGTTGACATACGTCGAGAAGCGTTTTATGGTTTATGGTTGGATTTGCCATGTTGACAGGATGTTGTCTCTTTCTTTGCGTGCAGGGATCGCCAGTGGAAGTACATCCTGTGCAGGATGACCGACTTTGACTGCGATTTTGAGAACTTGTAAGAGGCATTGCTTTGCTTTCCTTAAAGAAATCCATATTTACTCGTTTACATTAGATTTTTAGATAACAATGGTTCTTGTAGTTTGCTGTCAAGCACTGGCCTGTATAACCTCTATGTATTTACTAGCATGCAACATAGAAGCCCAACACTGTCATAAGTTGAAGTCCTCCAGCTGACCTGAAAGGGGTTTTTCCAAAGCAAATCATTGCATCGGTCAGCCTGCATCACATGACTGTCATGGCCAAAGAAAATGGTCGCCAACATTTTCATGCGTCACGAAGGCAATCAGTGAGCTTTGGCAGCAACAGCATTCGAGCCTTCTTCTAGGACGCCTTCAAGGAGGCTCCTTTAGGATCAATGAGTGGCAAATATCAACTTTGTTTGATTATGACACTGTGCAAAACCATTAAAAAGCCCCTTTGTCATTCGTCATTCACTGTTAGCTGTTTTTAATGTGCCCACACCATACAAGCAACACAATTAGAATCCATCCAAGAGGAAATGTCCTCTTAAAGGGCTCATCTATGTACTGCAAGAATCTAAGCAATATTAAATGTCTAAAATCAAGGCAGAAAATACATACATTTGACTCAATATATTTTTCTTTCCATGTTGGACCATTTTGCCTATTTTAAGTAATATTTACTACAAGCTATAAAATACTAAGAAATAAAATACTGCAATATGCCCACAGAGCAACATTTGACTTGCCTAAATGCCATTTTAGTTGTATTTATCATATATTTTTGACCTTGATTTCAGATATTCAGTCTTGTGTAGTTTGCCTTTGCAGCCTAGATTATTCATGCCATCCATGCCGTGATTATTAGTGCTGTTGCATTCACTAAAGCTTTTTCCTGTTTACATTCTTGGCACAAATAAGAGACAAGAGTGAGGTCATGTGGTTTGGTGTGCCCATTTGAGGCATGGGAGGTATTCTGCGAAGCGAGTTTGTGGGTTAGTGAGCTGTGTTGAGTGGAAAGCCGGACTTGCCTGTTCAGCGAAGGGTAGCTCTCTTTTAAAGCAGCTGTATCACCATGGTAACTTAGGCTACACTGTCCAGGCTTTCAGCTTGAAATCAGCTCTGAAGGTGCCTCTGTTTCACTGTTTAACTAGTTTGGAGATGCCGTCACCATTTATTGAGAACCTACGGATCCCGCAAGAGGACATGGATAAATGTTTTTTTTTTTAAAAAGATCATTCACTGATGATGTTATCCATCTATAAATGAGATACATTCTCAGCTGAGGGAATACGCTAGATATGCTCACTTTTTGAGTCAAGCACCAGGAAAAGAATGCAATATGAAATATGAATAATTAGGCCGATGTTAGCAGACGTAAATGTCACAGCAGTCTTTGCGCGAGTACTCAACCCGTTCGTGTCCTTCTATTACAATATTTGCTGGAGGAATAAGCACTCTGAGGCATCAATCAACTGGAAGACAACACTTCTTTATTACGACAAGGAAACAATTGTCACCAATCTAGTGCCATTTAGTGGTCACAAGGAGATACAGCATTTGAAAACAATATTGATTTTATTTCAAAGATGAATAAAGACAGTTGTCGCTTTATTTATTTTTTAAATGGATAAGTGTTTAAATGTGAAAGTTGTGCAATGTTGAGGGTTGATAAATGAAAAGACTAGCAGGGTCTAATTAGTGTAATAAGATCAGTGTTAACTTGTGCATTCACATGCTGCATGCTGGTCCTCCCTCGCTCTATTGGCGGCGACAGTGTTGCTTTTAGCAGTCGTAATCCTTTGGGAACTCCTCATAACGCTCCATAATAATTACTTGCGCATCACTTTTCAGCGGAAGTAGACTAATATGACGTCAAACACCCCCTTTTTATGTGAAGGTGCATTTAGCACAAAGCCAAAAACCGGACTTGACAAAGTAAGTTCATAACCATCGTCGTGGGACCAATTAAGTCTGATTGCAGGTTTTAGGCTCTGTTGTGCTGCATCTTGAGCACAAAGCCTGGGTTGGTTGAGCCCTTTTGCATAATACCCCCTTGGTGTTGTACATTACAGTACCAGTCAACCGTTTGGCCAGGCTTTCATGTTATTCAATGAGAAGATGTGTCCAAATATTTGGCTGATGCTGTACTGTATATGAAATACATTAGTAGTTATAGCATCTTACTCAATGAATGTTGACATGTATGTCGATATTCTCATTGTTTTCTCAGGGAGTTGAATCAATCGCAAGTGGACTGTTGAGGTTGTCTTAGAAGACATTCCGCCTCTCACCCAAACGGCATGCACAACGACTAGATAGGACAACTCTTTTGTGATGTAGAAAAGAGTGAAACCATTCTTGATCAGGGAGTTACCGCTACCATAGAGAATAATACTTCAGATACAACACCATCCCCTCGGACTATAACTGTTCTATCTCGTCTTTGAGCATGCTGCTCAGATACAAGACGCAAAACGTTTTCAAAGACAACCTGAACAGTACAGCTGCAACTTATTCAATGCCCTGAGAATACATATTAGCCACGACCCATTTTGGGTCCTGAACCTGACTTTGGGAAATCCTGGTAGAGTGGAACCTCGGTTTTTGTCATTAATTTGTTCCAAAAGGCCAGATGAAAACCCAAGTGTATGCAAACAAGGGAATTTTTCCCATAGGAAATAATGTAAATCCAAAAATATGAACAAAAAATATATTTTATAGAGAATAATTAAAGTTTTACATGCAGAAAACAATGTGAAGTCATTATAAATGGAAAACCGGAATAGTTTTGACAAAAAACTAATCATACAAAAGCGTGGGCATACAAAAATTCCATTCTAAGCATGCGGTTCTTTGTCTTTCCGATGCATCTTTTCCGAATTCCTTTGCCAGTGTTTCTGCTCCAGGGTGCAGTGTTTCCCACGTGGTGAGCACTCACCGTGTGTTGGGAGCAACTATGGAAAAAATGAATAGTCCCAAAGAGAAGCCGACGCTTTGTTCACGCTCTTGTGCTTGTTTAAGACGGGACCGGCTCGCTCTCACTAAATCTAAGTGGACTGGAGGATAATGACCGAGTGTGCTGCTCAGGGTCCGCCCGCTCAACAGGCCCTCTTGAAGAAAAGAGTGGCGGGGTCCGAGCCAGCTCCTTTCAGCACTGTTTGTTTATGGCAGCTGCTGTCTTGAGGCTCAGGGCCAAACGCCACAGTCCCCTGAGCCACTGGCCCATGGCGAGCCACACGCCTGCTGAGGCCTCCCGCCCCCGCCACCTTCCATCCCTCAACAAGAAGGTCCAAGACAACTTATTTTTTCATGTGAAACTTGCAGGGCCTCCTTCTTTTTGGAGGTGAAGACACGCCTGCACAACATGCCTGGTGTCTAAAAGGTTACTTCCACCAAGCACAAGAGGTTGTTTTGATGGCGGTTGGTTTGTTAGATGCAAAAAGTTTGATACTTTACCAGCACATCTTGGGTACAACGTATTGGATTGTGCAGGTGCACCTATTAATATAAAATCATGAAGATTCTTTTTTGGTTTTGTTTTGGTCCCCGGCAGCCAAACGTTTGTCTTTACGCTTCACCGCTGGCCGGCAAACATTCTGTTCTCATGCCGTGAGCTAGTGAGAGGCCGTGTTTGGACACAGGGCGGGAGAGCCCGAGTGGGTCAGCGCCGTGCGGCTTGACCCTATGACCCTTCCCCCCCAGGAGGGGCTGCCTGTTTATTTTGGGGATCCTTTGGCTGCTCTTGCTGCGCTTGGCCACAAAAACAGCTGCCTCCTCTTTTCTCTCACGCGCGACAACAAGTGCAACTGTGGGCCAGCCCGGACGCTTCGAACCTAACAGTCAGAACAAAGCACAGCAACTGTGTTTGTTGTACTTTATTATAACTAGGGACGCTCTGATCAATTGGCCACCGCCCGTCGATTTCCACAAAAAACACGTAATCTGCGTTTGTCGATAAACGGTTTTCAGAGCCGATCACAAAAAACAATCGCCGTGTGGCGGCAAATCCTACATGTCTGCTGTGTCACGTAGGGTTGCCAACAGAATGACGTGTCTTGTATTGATCTTGACACAGGCTACGCTAATCGATGCCAGCGTGTTTGATCACTGTGTTACCAAACCTATTGCCGTTCGACTATTCTTGCATCTTTGTTTACACACTTTGTCTGTCTGTCACTGACTGTACTTTACATTGGCAGCAGCTAGAGTTATCCGCCTAGCTTCTGGTCTTCGGACTCCAAATGTGACTTTTTACCACAGTGAAATTTTATTTTTAAAACAAACAAGCAATGCGGTTAGTTCGGACCTCATTTTAGTGCTACAGGGAAGCCACAAGAGGATATCATGTTCCTAGGGTACATACTAACTTTTTCAACAACCTCACTGTCTTGTTGTCATTATACTAATTATGTCTTGTCCTCAAAACACTATTTGTGTGTGGTTGTTTCATGAACATAAACACAGTGTGTCCAGCCTTATGATGGTGATACTATCACAGGGGTCTCCGATCTCACCAGCTGATTTTGAGTAGCTCACAAAGGGTCAAAGAATATTTGCTTCAACTCTTAGTATTTTTTTTATATAATGACAAATGAGCACAAAATAGCATAAAGACGATGGTCACACTGTTTGAGTGGAGATCTGCTTGGTAAATAAAGTAATGTACAATTGAAATGTTGCCAGTCACAAATAAAACACAACTAGTTGACAGCTCTAATAGTGAGGAAAGTTGGACACCCCTGAAACCTGGACACTCAATTTATTCTCTTTTAGCTTAAGCAGGACAGATTTCTATTTAATAAAGACATGTATTTGTATCATTTTGTTCTGTTTATATCTTGACCTAAAAAATAATGATTAAACAGTTTATTTCCCATGTATTCGTATTACTCCAAAACATGCATCAAATTGTGTACAAAAATTGTTCCACACAAATAAAGGCAAAAGAAAGACAATCCCCCCAAATGTTTATGTTTTAATAGTTACCTATTTGCCAGGGGCCAATACCACTCATTATAAATTAATTGAAAAATCTACAGTTAATCCATGTGATCGGTATTGGCAGCATAAAACCCTGATCGGAGCATCCCAAATTATACCACATCATTGTTTCCATCAACTATGTCTCTCAACTATCCTGGGGACGCATCGGGATCTGCCAGGGGGGAGCTGGACGAAGTCTGGGCTTCCCTGCTCTGGCTGCTGCCTCCGCGACCTCGGATCAGTGGAACAAGATGTATGGATGGATGGATGTTTCCACCAACTGTGAAAAGCGTGAGCGAGAGGTTATGTTTGCAACACCATTGGTTAGTTAGTATCTCAGTTGGTCGATTAGTCGGTGGTTGGTCAGCCTCTTAGTTGGTCAGTCAGTTAGTCAGTCAGTAAGCCAGGCACTTAGTTCTTTGGTCGATTGGTCACACAGTTGGATGGTCAGCCAGGTAGTTGGGTTGGTAGCTTTGTCAACAAGTAAGTCAGTGAAGTAGTTGGTGGGCTGTTCAGGCAGTAATCTAGCCAGTTAGTTATTCAGTTAGTGTTGGTCAGTCAGCCAGGTGGTTAGTTGGTCAATCAGTCAGTCATCCCCTTACATATTTGGTTGGTCAGGCACCTAGTTACTTAGTTGGTTGATCCGTCAACCATGAAGTTAGTTATTTGGTCGGCCAGTCACCTAGTTTGTATATCCAGTTGGATATTTAGTTAGCGCTTTCTGCTGTTGTGCCTTTTCCAGAAATGACTTTGTTCAGGCCTCTGATTGGGCATAATGCCACTAGATAGTTTCGTTTACTTTAATAGGATCCCCTTTCGATTAGTTAGTCTTCCTGGTTTCCGTGTTAGTCACAGGGTTTGAGCAGGTTGGATAACTTATATAACTGTCCATAAAATCCATAAACTGACAACCTTTGTGAATTTTATTACAAAATGACATCAGAGCGTTGGCAGCCTTCCCTACTGGTCCGCCCCGCATGCAGCGACATGTGCAGAACACTGTGTACATTATGGATCAGTCCTAATGGATTGTGGGAGGGACAGCGGGAACGTGTGCCAGCCTGTGTGAGGCTGAGTGGGCGCAGGGAAGGTTAATAAGGTTGAGTGTCTCCTCCACTCCACTCGTTTCTCGTCACTAATGTCATTTGCATGCTGCCTCGTCCCTCTTAATGGTGCTCCACTGGAGAGTGACTATGAGATCTGCAGAGTGAAGTCACTCCAGCTGTGAACAAAAATGTTTGATTTAACCCCAACGCACCCAAACACTTTGTGTGCCTGAGTGTTTCAGCAGCTGAATCTTACTTCCTCTTCATCCGAAACAACAAGAGCAGGGCAGAAAATGCATGGTGCTCCAAATTTGCCAAAACACAACGGTGATCTTCTGTGAGGAGGGAGCTCCTTGGTCGTGTTTACACACTCCACTCGTGCTCGTCCCGCGATGGCGGGGTCTGAGTGGAGATTTACTGTAGTGTGAAGAAGAATAACAGCTTGCTCCCTCCAATGCCGTAAGGTGAGCTGGGTGACCTTCGTGGTTCCCAGCCTTCCCTTTGGCGCTCTCGCGTTCCCTGCGTGCAGCAGCGCAACCGGAGACAAAGCGTCATTGTTGTTGCACTTGGATTCTCCAGCGGTGGGGAGACATTGCAAAATAAATGAGATGCTTTATGGGCTGCGGTGAGCAACAATTGACTGCAACTCGGCCAATGTTTGGCTTCATTTTCCACTCATTCAGTGCCAACATCTCCACCGACTCCCTCGTTGGTCAGGGCGTGCTACATTTCCCTGAGAGAGTGGAATAAAGTGGCAAAGACACACTAGTGGGTCTGTCCGAGGGTGAAAGTTCAGGGCAGTGATGTGGAGTTAATCTGCCTGTCAGACAGAGACCCGGCCAGAGTGCTGAACGAGGCTCTGACAGGATTGTGCCACACAAAACAGGCTCTTCTCGCGCCGTCAAGCATGTGCTCGTGTTTGAAACCCCAACCAGTGATCCCGAATCACTCACAACCAAACAGTACTACAGTGTGTGCACGATGGAATGGACACGTCTACATTTGACCTATAGGGGTCTATGGGGTGTAGGGTTAGGGTTAAGTGAGCCTAACCCATAATGACATCAGTTTCAAGGTCACATTTTGGTTCATTTTGGGTACAGTAAAGGAACAACGTAATGTGTACCTTTTGGGACCTCAGTATGCCTCTGTACCGAACCGAATGTTCCAAAAAAATCAGACGACGAATACATGTACACCCCTAGTACATTACCATTTCACATGAATTCATCTGTATTCCAGAAGTAAACCTTGCACTTAAGTCCTCCACAGATAAACGTAACGCTTCTTAAAACAGAAGAGTGTCACTTTAATCTCACCTCCAGTCGTCAGCACTGTTTAGTCTTTCAAGCGCAATCAACTGTGACCGGGCAACAAGTAGCAAAACCACACACGTTATCACAACCAAGCAGATTAAGAACTATGCTGCACTTTGCTTTGCTAGTGCTTCGCATTGTTCCAGCATTCAGAGTAAACTGTGCTCACTGTGTCTTTAAAAGAAAGATAAGGAACTTTGAGCACATAAGCTGCTACGACTTTCTAATATGTTCTAGCAGCTGCAGCTTTTTGCTTCCGCATGTTAGTTTATTAACACATGAGTCCAACCGCAACTTGTGTGTTTCATTTTGTAAATACTCAAGATACTGCAACACTATTTACGGCAAAAAGTGTGAAAAATAACCAACAGAAGCTCAAAACTGATATCAGTAAAATTGACAAAAATATAGCTGAAGCCTTTGTAAACTTTCCAGGTTCCATATTTGTCGATTTTTCAACAACTTGAAATAAGTCTCACATTTTAGCAAGCTTATTCGCTGAAGAAAATCAGAATGATCAGACTTACTTGTCTGTAGCTGACTGTCGGCTATTTTAAGATGTGTAAAGAAGCCTGGTTTTTTATAAAGTGGTGGGAGTATACCCGGTGCACACTCATCTCTCTAGGGGCGGTCTGAGGCCGTATCATGTCCACGAGCGAGGAGGTTTTTCCTTCATGATGTCCTGAAAAAACAGTGACAGTTTGAGAGCGTATTTTCGCAAAAGCGTAGCAAACAAGTGAGCGAGATCATAAGATTTTTTGTATCACGTTTGGTATGCTCGTGTTCGACGAAGACTTGACTCACGGTTACTCGACCAAGACTAGAGTTTTACTGACTCACGGTTACTTGACATGACAAATACTCAAGTTTGACTGACTCACAGGCACTCGACAAAGACTGGAGTTTCACTGACTCACGTGTACTCCACTAAACCTCGGTTTCACTGACTCATGGGTACTCGACAAAGGATCCCATTTCACTTTCTCACGGGTCCTGGAAGACTCTAGCGAAGACTGGAGTTTCACTGACTCACGGGTGCTCACTGTGCATCTACTGCTGCAGCTAGTTAGATTTGTGTCATGAACAAATCATTAAAAACTGAACGACAGTGGAAGCTTGTTTTTCTGAATGCCAATTTGTAAGCAGGCTTTATTTTGAAGAGCAGTCATTCTCCACAAAAAGGAGCAGTTCAATCGCTCAGTCTGCGAGTTTCACTGACTCACGGGTGCTCGAAGAAGACTCGAGTTTCAGTGACTGACGGATATTTGACAAAGACTCGAGTTTTCACTGACTCCACCTGTCAGCTTCTGCGCATGAGCTGTATGACGGGTGACCCAAGTACCCGATTCACTGGGTGTGGGGGACTCATAAGAGCTGGAGTCAGTAAAAGGAATGGACTTTCCCATCACTTGGGTTTCCCCAAACAACATTTACAGGATTTCCCCATCCCATCAGGATTGATATGTAAACGTGTATTATCCCAGTAAATACTCATTAAAACCACTGAAAACCCTTATGACACAAGCACAGCTCACTGTGAGCTCTTACATCACCTGCAAAGCTTGTTGGACGACCCCCCACTTCTCCGGCAGCTCTGAAATCCCACCACATGAGAAAAGATCAACACAACAAAACCTCTTTTCTCACGTCCACTCTCTCTCTTCTCTCTCTCTCTCTGCTGGTTCTGGTGTGTCATGGAAAAGTACTCCAGCAGCAGCAGCAGACGGCGGGGCCATTGCCAGCCTTCTTTCGCTGGCCTTGGCCGCAGAAAGATCCTGATAATCAAAAAAGATAAAACGGCATGCGCTCGGCCAGTTCCCCGGCAGGGTCTGTCCTCTGAGAGGCAGACACCATTATCTTGCTGGCGAGTCTGGGTCAATCGTGCGATCGTTTTACTGCCTTCCAAGCTTGAGCGGAGAGCCATTAGAGTAACAGGCCAGGAACAAGATTACGCCGCTCATGGATCCCAAATGTAGATTGCAAATTTAGACCGTGTCGGAGCGCCATGCTTTGAGTACATCACAGCGAGAGCAAATTGGAAATGTGGAGTGTGCACTCAGCTGGGACACAATACAGCAGAATTTCCAACGCTCCAAAAAATAGCACAATTTGGAGTTCAACCAACAGTTTCTGGAAAAAGTGCCTCAAAAATCAAACATTCAAAATAACTACTGTTACTGTTATTGTTTTCCAGTAACGGGTAATGCATTTAATGGCATTTTCAAACGTTACAACGCTGTTACATTGTTCGAAACTACTACACAGGAAGCTAAATAGCTAGTCGTTGACAGCAGTTGTGGTTGTGCACACTCAGAAAAACACTGCCTCCTAGCGTTTTGGTAGAGAATTGCAAGTACAACTGAGTTATTTGACATATTTGAAGGTTTTTCAAAAAAGTAACACAATAATTACTTTGCCTGGTAACTACTTACATTTATGAAGGAGTAATTCCAATACGAATTCAATTGCTTTTTATTTTTGGGAAACTAACTAGTAGTACTACTAATGCCCATCACTCTAGGTGGAGCGTAGGCCATGGACAACCCCTCGCCTCGACTAGTAACTGTAACTAATTACTTTTTTTGAGTATTTTGCTCAAGACTGCAAATCAGTTCAGTTAGCATCTCAAGTCATAGTTCCATAAGAGTGTTTTGCTTTTTCTTTGGCCCCTGTGACATCACCACAAAAAAGTACCCCCAGGGGTCAGGAGGAAAAGTGTGATGATAGCCGTAGACCGAAAAAGACCAAAGAACAAGCTGTGCTCTTACTCTGCCCACACAAACACACACTATTTTTCCTTAGCGATACCTATAAAACACCACGAGATGACAGTGTTCCTTCTCCACTGTGTGTCGGTCATGTCAAATGTAAAGGGTGAGTAGTTTTACTTAATTTTAGTTGTAGTAGTTAAGTTCTTCATATGACAGTTAAGAAAGTTACTTTGTGATGGTGACAGTTTAACCCTGACATATTGAATTGATACCCCCTCTCCTGCTAGCATACACACCCTTAGGCTTACCCACGACTCACCCATATTGTGGCTTAGCCAGGACTTTGTCTCAACCTTCAAGACTAAGCTTCAGCCTGAAATGAAGCAAACAGTACTGGGCCTAAAATGGATCCCTGTGGGACACCTGTCAACCCTTTGCAGCATCTACACTGTGAGCAGCGGACTGAGAACATTACCCTCCGTAGATGGATAGCTAGATAATCGCTTCCTGGTAGCAACCATAATAAGCTAAGGTAGTTATATGAGCATCACCTTTGTTTTTGTTGTTAATTCCTTTACAAAAGATCAGATGAAAACTGAAACGAATGAAAATCTAGGCACTTATTCCCATTGGAAATCATGGAAATCCAATGTATGTGTTTTATTAACAATATTATAGAGAGTAGTTTTGCATGCAGAAAACAATGCAGCGAGTCAGCTGCAGTTTGTTTGGGCACTTAATGTGGCAGAACATTATAGTACAGGGCAAACGGACAAATGTTCCGTGCAATATTGTATGACAACAGAGACAGTGGACCAAAACTGAGGCTAAATTTTAAGCGAAAAAAGCAAATCGAGTGAAAACTGAGGTGTACCAAAACCTAGGTTTGACTGTACGTCAAAAACAACAGTTGGTAGTTGAGCTGCTACTACGCTGACCTAATTACATTCCCAACAAAAAAGCTGAGTCAACAGAGTTTTAGCTGTCAGAGAGGTACTCTTCCTGTTTAATGCAGGACGGTCTTTCAGTAGCAGCAAATGCACAATGAAACAATACCACCAACAGACAGAAATAGGATACTTGGCAAAAACTGTTGTTCATGGTTGTACAGAACAACGACAAAGCGCTCTGCCAAAGAATCACTGAATGACCTCCCCTGTGAGTTATCAGGATGGTTTGTCTTTGAATGAAGCATGTCTGACTTGTCTGCTTTGGTATGCGACACATGGATGAGCAACAAATGATGTGTCACCCTACCCTTCTCCATCCATAATGTGACAAACAGCTTCCAAAGTAAAGCAACAATACACTGCCCCCCTGGCAGCAATGACACAGTACTTTATTTATTCTATTTGTTGCTTTTAGCTTCAAGCTTATTCACAAGAGGAACAAGGACGAAAGCTCTGTGATAGGAAGCCACCACGTGGAATGTGTCTGGAACTGCTGATTGTGGGGAAGTTAGAAACATCAAAACAGAATTCAATTGTTTTTCCTTGAAACCTTGTACAGTTTGTAACATTTATGGTGTATGTAACAAAAGTGATGACGTTCCCAGCCTAACATGTTTATATGCAAACATCAGAGACAATTCATCACTCTCGGACAAAACTGGTTTTCTTTCCTACCAAGAATATTCAGTGAACTGTGAAGCTAAGGTTTTGTGTTTTTTGTAACTATCAAAGACAGTTCAGACTGTACCTTTCCATAACGTCTTAGAGAAGATTGTTTTCCGAAAGTCTTCAACAATACTAAATCTAGCTATTCTGTAAACAGTAAGAGTCACCTAAAATAGGTGTAAACATCACAGATAATGTAGCACCTTTGGTGAAACTAATGTACGTACTTACGTACACGTCAACGACAATTAAGTGTCAAAACGTTGAAGACAATCTTCGGTGATGTCATTCTTTGATGAATCTAACACAGGTGATTTTGAAAACATTGATCTAATTTAAAGTTTGGTGTTTTTGTAAACATCAAAGACAGTTCGGACTTCAATTAACCCAGCGTGCGTTCTCATAACATGCAAATCTATCTATTTTGTAAACAGTAAGAGTCCCTAACTCACCTAAAATACCTGTTTTCGTAAACATCGCAGATAATTTACTGCCGCTGACGAAACTAACGTACATGTTTATGTATACATCAACACTAATTATGTGTCAAAACATTGAAGACAATCTTCGCTGAAGTCATTCTTCAATGAATCTAACGCAGGTGTTTTTGTATTGATCTAATTTAACGTTTTGTGTTTTCGTAAACATCAGAGACAGTTCAGACTTCATTTAACCTGGCGTACGTTCTTGTAACGTCTTCATGACAACTGTTTTTTTGAAGTCTTCAGCAATACGAATATGTGTTCCTGAACTCAGCTAAAATACGTGTTTTTGTAAACATTGCAGATATTGTAGCGCCTTTGATGAAACGAATGTACATGTTTATGTACACAACAACAATTGAGGGTCAACACATTGTAGGCGACATTTTAACATTTTGTTTTCGTAAACATCGAAGACAATGCACTGATTCTCACGTACACGTTTTAAAAACATCATAAAATCCTAAATCAATGTAACTGTCTATGATGAAGGTAAAGTACAGAGTCAAATCGTCAAAGAGTTAACGTAAGGAAGAAGTCAACATACATTTTTATAAATACTGAAGAAGGTAAACTCATTTTGGTAACACAAAAGGCCGTAAGAGTCTTGGAAAGTACACTGTGAGATTCCAAACTAGCTGCCCTTTGTGCTAATAATCAGTTGCAAAAAATAGCATGCCAGGTAGGCTAAGTCATTATCTTGACCTCATCTTGGCGAGATTAGAGCGTTCACATGAGCGTCGAAGTCAATTCTAATATTTGGTACTCATCCGAGATAGCATTATCTGGAAATACAAAGTGCTTGAAACTGTTGAAGGGATGAGTGTGTAGAAGTTAACACTTATCAGCACCCTTCACAGGGTTAGCTTGTCTTCTCTTTGTGTAAAAGCAGGGCCTAATTATCTATTTTGTATGAACAAGTTGGCAACATATTGACTCTGTAAACTAGGGATGTGTCGGTCGTGAACAAATCGGCTCCTACAGCCGGGTCTTTGAAATGAACGACAGGAGCCTGTTCGCGTCGTTAGGAGCCCATTAGTTTTTTCCTGGTCTTTATTTTTGGTTAAAAGCGAATGTCATTGGTCAAGATGTGTGGCGGTGTTCCTGTGTCCACATTGAGCAGGGGGAGGGGCGGGGTTAAACACACTGTGGTGCTGATTCAGTGCCGATTCGTTTGTAAGAAATTAGCATGAAGAGATTTGACCTAGTTAGCATGTTGGCCACACAATCAGGAGATCTGAAAGATCTGGGTTCAAATCTCCGTTGGGCATTTCTGTGTGGAGTTTGCATGTTCTCCCCGTGCGTGCGTGGGTTTTCTCCAGGTACTCTGGTTTCCTCCCACATTCCAAAAACTTGCATGTTAGGTTAATTGGAGACTCTAAATTGTCCATAGGTATGAATGTGAGTGTGAATGCTTGTTTGTCTACAGTATATGTGCCCTGCCATTGATTGGCGACCAGTCCAGGGTGTATCCCGCATCTCGCCTGAAGTCAGGTGGGATGGGCTACAGCTTACCCCTGCAACCCAGATGAGGATAAGCGGTATAAAAAAAAAGATTTGACCTATTATGACCTAATTGGTCTATTTAGATGGGTCTTGTTTTTGTATTTTATAATATAACATATATATTATATTAATATATTATTGTAGCTGTTCATTGAGGTTAAAATAAATCCATTTAAATAATAAACATTTGATATAATGTATTTTTTACATTAGTAATTCATTTTACACAACACACATCATTTGGTAATCAATTCATTTAAGACGACAACAAATCTGAGGAGCCGAAGAACCGACTCTTTTTAGTGAGCAGAGGCTAAAGAACCGGCTCTCTAAAAAGAGACGAAATTTCCATCACTTTGCTTGCTGGAACTGATGTTTACACACCTAACGCTACCTACTTGATGACTTCATGTGTATTATATTTGTTAAATTGATACAATCAGTCAACTTTAGCTACACATTTTTTGCAAAATAATGACTATCTCCAACTGGATATACTTGTATTGGTTTAACAATATGTTTACAATTGTGGTTGTAATTTGCAGTGATGTACACTTAAATGTAATCACACGCTTGAGTTAAACTTTAAATAACGTATCGTCTCCGTGTAAATATTGTAATATACCACTTAATACTTTCTCACTCATTTGTAGAACAAGCATTGTACCATGGCGCACTCTTGTGGTGTATTATTGTGGCGTTCACTTCCGCCATCACTGACGTAATATCCGGTGGTGCAGCAGCCATCTTGTCTGTTCGGGCACGTCTGCTCCGACGTTTAACAAACTGCCGTTCCACCTTGAGAAACACTCCGAAAAATAGTTACGATGCTTTTGTTTAAAGTTTTATAATAGCAGGATCTAATAATATAATAATTCCCCATCCGGAGAGGTGCGATAAAAGGCCAAAGTTAGCACGGTCCGCATAGAAGCATGTCGTGTGAAGAAAGCTACTTGGCCATCATTCGTTATCTGACCGATGAGCACGAACCCTACGCCCCGGGCACTCCGGGCAACACAAAGAGGAAGATCCGCAAAGCGGCGGCCTGCTATGTGGTGCGGGACGGGACTTTGTTCTACCAGCGTCGGCGGAAGGGCCAGGATGCATTCAGCGAGCTGGAAGTGGTGCTGCAGGACACCCGCAGGAAGGAATTGATCAACCAGTCGCACATCCTCGAAGGAGGGGAGCACCTCAACCAGCAGCTCACCTGGGAGTCCATATCTCAGAAGTACTGGTGGAGAGGTAAGACCCGCGTCTACTGCTTCATAAAAAGAAAGAACCCATCTAAAAGGCCAGTTAGTGCTACGAGGACGAAACGTCATGCTGGCTTGTTAGCATGGACCCAACTTAGCGTCATAGCTACACACACGCTGGCGACATCTTGTGGCCAGTTGAGGTAACGCGCTGGTATCAGGAACGGTACTTGTAAAGAACACTACGTATACTCTTGAGACTCTGCAAAATCAAACTTTTCCATTCAATAATTGTGTTGCGTGAAAGCAAAATGTCACAATGGTTTTGGGGGGGGCGTAAGAGACAGAGAGGACTTTCAGTAGTGTTTATTCATCACTGAAAGATGCTGGTGCCAGCAACTCATAAAGTAGTTTGTACAGATAAAGAAATATATATTATCAAATTTGTGATTTTTTTCCCCTTCCTGTTTCTGACATCTTAAGGAATCCTGAAGCATGTGAAGGACCACATCCGAGAGTGCGGTGACTGCGTGCATCGGCGGAGCGCGGATGAAGGACCAGGTCGAGGAACGTTTGGCCGCCTGACAAAGCGCAAGGTTGCCGATGAGGACGGGGAGGAAGAAGAAGAAGAAGAAGAGGTCGATGATGGCCTGTTTTTCATGGACCCAGCCGGTCAGCACAGATCCAAGCTGGCAAAGAAGCAGGAGCTTGTCTTTGTAAGTAAATTAGGGATTTTGTGTCTTTTTCTTGTTGGAACGTGGGGGAAATCAATCAATCATTTCTTGTCTTCCAGGTGAACAGCATGGGCGAGGTGAGCCAGTTCCTGTCCCAGCACGGACAAACCGTGTTGGCCAAGCTCAACCAGCAGCGTCTCGACAATAAATTCTGTGACATCACGCTGCTGATCGAGGGCGAGGAATACAGAGCGCACAAAGCCGTGATGGCGGCGTGCAGTGAATACTTCAACGAGCTGTTCTTCGAGAAGGGCGCCGCCACAACACATGAAGCCGTGGTGGACCTCGCTGGTGAGTTTTTGTTTTTGAGCGGTGCCGGCGCTCCACTTGACTCACCGTGGACCCTCTCTCCTCCAGGTTTCACCAAAGACAGCTTCCTGCCGCTGCTGGACTTCGCCTATACATCCACACTCACCTTTAACTTCAGCATCATGGCGGAGATCGCCAACCTGGCACGCCACCTGCTGATGGCAGAGGTGCTGCATATCTGTGAGCTGGTGCACAAACAGGTGGAGGAGCGGCAGCTGAAGCTGTACAAGCGAGGGGACGTCCACATGGCGGTGCCGGACCAAGTGGCGTCTCCTCAGGATGCCAGGGATGCAGGCGGCGCATACACAGTCACCATTCAGAGCGATGGCAGCGCAGTTGTCACCCACACGGGACTCGCTGTGGCTGGCGAGCCGTTTACCATTGTGACGCCTGCTGGCACCGAGCAGCCTGTGGCCGTCACTGCTCACACGGTAGAGGGCACCACCGTGCTGGGAGGCGAGGGCGGCGACACGCTGACACTAATTGCGCATGCTAGCCAAGCGGCTCTCATCTCCCACGGCGGTGAGGGCAAGGGTGGGGAAACCATGACGGTTGTCACCCACAGTGGACAGGCGGGCGGCGGCGAGTCCTTCTGCCTGGCCATCGAGCAGCCACAGGCGGCAGAGGCGGAGGCCTTTGTTTTAAATGTGGAAGCGGACCAGGACACGCCCTCAGAGGTCACCCCGTCTGCCATCACCCCGCCTGAGGTACACACCCTGGCAGCAGTGCAAGGCTCGGGCACCGAGACATTGGCGCCAGCATCGGACCAGCTCACTCCTCCTCCCCAGAAACGTAAACGTGGACGACCGGCCAAGGTGAGGAAGGAGGTGGAGGTGTATGTGCCACAGGAGGAAGAGGAGGACGTGAGAGAAGAAGAGGAGGAACTCTCTGCTGATGAAGACAAGCCAGAAGCAATGTCCGACTTCAACAAAAGACGACTGCGCCAGCGCTCCATCGCGGAGGGGGGCTACGCTCGCCTGCACATGGGCCTGGAGGATGACGAGGAGGGAAAGAGTGTCCCAACCCCCCCACGTACCCCCACCCAAAAGGTAAAGACATCCAAAT